>NC_092036.1:67724268-68024268 GCF_003086295.3 Arachis hypogaea
TTTTAAAAATATTTTATTTTTTATTCACCGGATAATGCTACACCTAGATAGTTGACTTTTTTTGCTGCACTTGTTCACAAATTAAGAATAAATTAATTTAAAAAATTTAATATTTTAATTTTTTATTTTTGGATATTTTTGTTATTTTTATTTTTTAAAATTAGAAAAAATATTTTTTTAGTTGAAAATTTTAAAAAATAATAAATTTAGAAAGCTGTTGTTTATTAGATATTGCTGACTTTATTTTAATTTTATTATTTAAATAAAAACATTTAATAATATAATTTAAAAATTCAAAATACGAAATTTAGTTTTTTAAAATTTTTTATTTTTTAAAAATATTTTATTTTTTTATTCTCCGGATAATGCTACACTCTGACAGATGACTTTTTTTGCTGCACTTGTTCACAAATTAAGAATAAATTAATTTAAAAAATTTAATTTTTTTATTATTTTGGATATTTTTGGAATTTTTTATTTTTTTACAACTAGAAAAAATTTTTGTTTAAAATTTAATAAAAAATAAAGTTACAGATCTATTGTTTACTAGATAATGCTGGACTTTATTTTTTTATTATTTAAATAAAAAACATTTAATAATATAATTTACAAATTCAAAAATAAATAATTTAGTTTTTAAAATTTTTAATTTTTTAAAATATTTTTTATTTTTTATTTACCGGATAATGCTACACCCAGATGGTTGACTTTTTTTGCTGCACTCGTTCACAAATTAAGAATAAATTAATTTAAAAAATTTAACATTTTAATTTATTTTATTTCAGGATATTTTTGGAATTTTTTATTTTTTTAAAATTATAAAAATATATTTTTTAGTTTAAAAATTTAAAAAAATAATAAATTTAGAAATCTGTTGTTTATTAGATATTGCTAGACTTTATTTTAATTTTATTATTTAAATAAAAAATATTTAATAATATAATTTAAAAATTCTAAAATACAAAATTTAATTTTTTAAAATTTTTATTTTTTTATTCACTGGATAATGCTACACTCTAACAGTTGACTTTTTTAGCTGCACTTGTTCACAA
This sequence comes from Arachis hypogaea, assembly GCF_003086295.3. NCBI lineage: Eukaryota > Viridiplantae > Streptophyta > Magnoliopsida > Fabales > Fabaceae > Arachis > Arachis hypogaea. The sequence goes on from NC_092036.1 coordinate 67,725,321, forward strand.
ATTAATAAAAAATAATTTAAAAAAATTTAATTTTTTAATTTTTTTGGATATTTTTGGAAATTTTTATTTTTTTACAACTAGAAAAAAATTTTTGTTTAAAATTTTAAAAAATAATAAAGTTACAGATCTATTGTTTACTAGATAATGCTGGACTTTATTTTTTTATTATTTAAATAAAAAACATTTAATAATATAATTTAAAATTCAAAAATAAATAATTTAGTTTTTTAAAATTTTTAATTTTTTAAAAATATTTTTTATTTTTTTATTTACCGGATAATGCTACACCCAGATGGTTGACTTTTTTGCTGCACTCGTTCACAAATTAAGAATAAATTAATTTAAAAAATTTAACATTTTAATTTATTTTATTTTTGGATATTTTTGGAATTTTTATTTTTTTAAAATTATAAAAATATATTTTTTAGTTTAAAATTTAAAAAAATAATAAATTTAGAAATCTGTTGTTTATTAGATATTGCTAGACTTTATTTTAATTTATTATTTAAATAAAAAATATTTAATAATATAATTTAAAAATTCTAAAATACAAAATTTATTTTTTAAAATTTTTATTTTTTTAAAAATATTTTTATTTTTTTATTCACCGGATAATGCTACACTCTAACAGTTGACTTTTTTAGCTGCACTTGTTCACAAATTAATAAAAATAATTTAAAAAATTTAATTTTTTAATTTTTTTGGATATTTTTGGAAATTTTTATTTTTTTACAACTAGAAAAAAATTTTTGTTTAAAATTTTAAAAAAATAATAAAGTTACAGATCTATTGTTTACTAGATAATGCTGGACTTTATTTTTTTATTATTTAAATAAAAAACATTTAATAATATAATTTAAAAATTCAAAAATAAATAATTTAGTTTTTTAAAATTTTTAATTTTTTAAAAATATTTTTTATTTTTTTATTCACCGATAATGCTACACCAGATGTTGACTTTTTTTGCTGCACTTGTTCAAAATTAAGAATAAATTAATTTAAAAATTTAATATTTTAATTTTTTTATTTTTGGATATTTTTGTTATTTTATTTTTTAAAATTAGAAAAAATATTTTTTAGTTAAAATTTTAAAAAATAATAAATTTAGAAAGCTGTTGTTTATTAGATATTGCTGACTTTATTTTAATTTTATTATTTAAATAAAAAACATTTAATAATATAATTTAAAAATTCAAAAATACAAATTTAGTTTTTTAAAATTTTTTATTTTTTAAAAATATTTTTATTTTTTATTCTACGGATAATGCTACACTCTGACAGATGACTTTTTTTGCTGCACTTGTTCACAAATTAAGAATAAATTAATTTAAAAAATTTAATTTTTTTATTTTTTGGATATTTTTGAATTTTTATTTTTTACAACTAGAAAAAATTTTTGTTTAAAATTTAAAAAAATAATAAAGTTACAGATCTATTGTTTACTAATAATGCTGGACTTTATTTTTTTATTATTTAAATAAAAAACATTTAATAATATAATTTACAAATTCAAAAATAAATAATTTAGTTTTTTAAAATTTTTAATTTTTTAAAAATATTTTTTATTTTTTTATTACCGGATAATGCTACACCCAGATGGTTGACTTTTTTTGCTGCACTCGTTCACAAATTAAGAATAAATTAATTTAAAAATTTAACATTTTAATTTATTTTATTTTTGGATATTTTTGGAATTTTTTATTTTTTTAAAATTATAAAAATATATTTTTTAGTTTAAAAATTTAAAAAAATATAAATTTAGAAATCTGTTGTTTATTAGATATTGCTAGACTTTATTTTAATTTTATTATTTAAATAAAAAATATTTAATAATATAATTTAAAAATTCTAAAATACAAAATTTAATTTTTTAAAATTTTTATTTTTTAAAAATATTTTTATTTTTTTATTCACCGGATAATGCTACACTCTAACAGTTGACTTTTTTAGCTGCATTGTTCACAAATTAATAAAAATAATTTAAAAAATTTAATTTTTAATTTTTTAATTTTTTGGATATTTTTGGAAATTTTTATTTTTTTACAACTAGAAAAAAAATTTTTGTTTAAAATTTTAAAAAAATAATAAAGTTACAGATCTATTGTTTACTAGATAATGCTGGACTTTATTTTTTTATTATTTAAATAAAAAACATTTAATAATATAATTTACAAATTCAAAAATAAATAATTTAGTTTTTTAAATTTTTAATTTTTTAAAAATATTTTTTATTTTTTTATTCACCAGATAATGCTACACCAAGATGGTTGACTTTTTTGCTGCACTTGTTCACAAATTAAGAATAAATTAATTTAAAAAATTTAATATTTTAATTTTTTTATTTTTGGATATTTTTGGAATTTTTTATTTTTTTAAAATTATAAAAATATATTTTTTAGTTTAAAAATTTTAAAAAAATAATAAATTTAGAAATCTATTGTTTATTAGATATTGCTAGACTTTATTTTAATTTTATTATTTAAATAAAAAACATTGAATAATATAATTTAAAAATTCAAAAATAAAAATTTAGTTTTTTAAAATTTTTATTTTTTAAAAATATTTTTATTTTTTTATCACCTGATAATGCTACACTATGACAGTTGACTTTTTTGTTGCACTTGTTCACAAATTAAGAATAAATTAATTTAAAAAACTTAATTTTTTTATCTTTTTGGATATTTTTGGAAATTTTTAGTTTTTTACAATTAGAAAAAAAATTTTGTTTAAAATTTAAAAAAATAATAAAGTTACAGATCTATTGTTTACTAGATAATGCTGGACTTTATTTATTTTATTATTTAAACAAAAAACATTTAATAATATAATTTACAAATTCAAAAATAAATAATTTAGTTTTTAAAATTTTTAATTTTTTTAAAAATATTTTTATTTTTTTATTCACCGGATAATGCTACACCAGATAGTTGACTTTTTTGCTGCACTTGTTCACAAATTAAGAATAAATTAATTTAAAAAATTTAATATTTTAATTTTTTTATTTTTGGATATTTTTGTTATTTTTATTTTTTAAAATTAGAAAAAATATTTTTTAGTTGAAAAATTTAAAAAAATAATAAATTTAGAAAGCTGTTGTTTATTAGATATTGCTAGACTTTATTTTAATTTTATTATTTAAATAAAAAACATTTAATAATATAATTTAAAAATTCAAAAATACGAAATTTAGTTTTTTAAAATTTTTTATTTTTTAAAAATATTTTTATTTTTTTATTCTCCGGATAATGCTACACTCTGACAGATGACTTTTTTTGCTGCACTTGTTCACAAATTAAGAATAAATTAATTTAAAAAATTTAATTTTTTTATTTTTTGGATATTTTTGGAATTTTTTATTTTTTTACAACTAGAAAAAATTTTTTGTTTAAAATTTAATAAAAATAATAAAGTTACAGATCTATTGTTTACTAGATAATGCTGGACTTTATTTTTTTTATTATTTAAATAAAAAACATTTAATAATATAATTTACAAATTCAAAAATAAATAATTTAGTTTTTAAAATTTTTAATTTTTTAAAAATATTTTTTATTTTTTTATTTACCGGATAATGCTACACCCAGATGGTTCACTTTTTTTGCTGCACTCGTTCACAAATTAAGAATAAATTAATTTAAAAAATTTAACATTTTAATTTATTTTTTTTTGGATATTTTTGAATTTTTATTTTTTTAAAATTATAAAAATATATTTTTTAGTTTAAAAATTTAAAAAAATAATAAATTTAGAAATCTGTTGTTTATTAGATATTGCTAGACTTTATTTTAATTTTATTATTTAAATAAAAAATATTTAATAATATAATTTAAAAATTCTAAAATACAAAATTTAATTTTTTAAAATTTTTATTTTTTTAAAAATATTTTTATTTTTTTATTCACCGGATAATGCTACACTCTAACAGTTGACTTTTTTAGCTGCATTGTTCACAAATTAATAAAAAATAATTTAAAAAATTTAATTTTTAATTTTTAATTTTTTGGATATTTTTGGAAATTTTTATTTTTTTACAACTAGAAAAAAAATTTTTGTTTAAAATTTAAAAAAATAATAAAGTTACAGATCTATTGTTTACTAGATAATGCTGGACTTTATTTTTTTATTATTTAAATAAAAAACATTTAATAATATAATTTACAAATTCAAAAATAAATAATTTAGTTTTTTAAATTTTTAATTTTTTAAAAATATTTTTATTTTTTTATTCACCAGATAATGCTACACCAAGATGGTTGACTTTTTTGCTGCACTTGTTCACAAATTAAGAATAAATTAATTTAAAAAATTTAATATTTTAATTTTTTTATTTTTGGATATTTTTGGAATTTTTTATTTTTTTAAAATTATAAAAATATATTTTTTAGTTTAAAAATTTTAAAAAATAATAAATTTAGAAATCTATTGTTTATTAGATATTGCTAGACTTTATTTTAATTTTATTATTTAAATAAAAAACATTGAATAATATAATTTAAAAATTCAAAAATAAAAATTTAGTTTTTTAAAATTTTTTATTTTTTAAAATATTTTTATTTTTTTAATCACCTGATAATGCTACACTATGACAGTTGACTTTTTTGTTGCACTTGTTCACAAATTAAGAATAAATTAATTTAAAAAATTAATTTTTTTATTTTTTGGATATTTTTGGAATTTTTATTTTTTTACAATTAGAAAAAAATTTTGTTTAAAATTTAAAAAAATAATAAAGTTACAGATCTATTGTTTACTAGATAATGCTGGACTTTATTTATTTTATTATTTAAACAAAAAACATTTAATAATATAATTTACAAATTCAAAAATAAATAATTTAGTTTTTAAAATTTTTAATTTTTTAAAAATATTTTTTATTTTTTTATTTACCGGATAATGCTACACCCAGATGGTTCACTTTTTTTGCTGCACTCGTTCACAAATTAAGAATAAATTAATTTAAAAAATTTAACATTTTAATTTATTTTGTTTATTGGATATTTTTCGAATTTTTTATTTTTTTAAAATTATAAAAATATATTTTTTAGTTTAAAAATTTAAAAAAATAATAAATTTAGAAATCTGTTGTTTATTAGATATTGCTAGACTTTATTTTAATTTTATTATTTAAATAAAAAATATTTAATAATATAATTTAAAAATTCTAAAATACAAAATTTAATTTTTTAAAATTTTTATTTTTTTAAAAATATTTTTATTTTTTTATTCACCGGATAATGCTACACTCTAACAGTTGACTTTTTTAGCTGCACTTGTTCACAAATTAATAAAAAATAATTTAAAAAATTTAATTTTTTAATTTTTTTGGATATTTTTGGAATTTTTTATTTTTTTACAACTAGAAAAAAATTTTTGTTTAAAATTTAAAAAAATAATAAAGTTACAGATCTATTGTTTACTAGATAATGCTGGACTTTATTTTTTTATTATTTAAAAAAAAACATTTAATAATATAATTTACAAATTCAAAAATAAATAATTTAGTTTTAAAATTTTTAATTTTTTAAAAATATTTTTATTTTTTTATTCACCGGATAATGCTACACCCAGATAGTTGACCTTTTTTGCTGCACTTGTTCACAAATTAAGAATAAATTAATTTAAAAAATTTAATATTTTAATTTTTTTATTTCTTGGATATTTTTGTTATTTTTATTTTTTAAAATTAGAAAAAATATTTTTTTAGTTAAAAATTTTAAAAAAATAATAAATTTAGAAAGCTGTTGTTTATTAGATATTGCAAGACTTTATTTTAATTTTATTATTTAAATAAAAAACATTTAATAATATAATTTAAAAATTCAAAAATACAAATTTAGTTTTTTAAAATTTTTTATTTTTTAAAATATTTTTATTTTTTTATTCTCCGGATAATGCTACACTCTGACAGATGACTTTTTTTGCTGCACTTGTTCACAAATTAAGAATAAATTAATTTAAAAAATTTAATTTTTTTATTTTTTGGATATTTTTGGAGTTTTTTATTTTTTTACAACTAGAAAAAATTTTTGTTTAAAATTTAAAAAAATAATAAAGTTACAGATCTATTGTTTACTAGATAATGCTGGACTTTATTTTTTTATTATTTAAATAAAAAACATTTAATAATATAATTTACAAATTCAAAAATAAATAATTTAGTTTATAAAATTTTTAATTTTTTTAAAAATATTTTTATTTTTTTATTCACCGGATAATGCTACACCTAGATAGTTGACTTTTTTTGCTGCACTTGTTCACAAATTAAGAATAAATTAATTTAAAAAATTTAATATTTTAATTTTTTTTATTTCTTGGATATTTTTGTTATTTTTAATTTTTTAAAATTAGAAAAAAATATTTTTTAGTTGAAAAATTTTAAAAAAATAATAAATTTAGAAAGCTGTTGTTTATTAGATATTGCTAGACTTTATTTTAATTTTATTATTTAAATAAAAAACATTTAATAATATAATTTAAAAATTCAAAAATACGAAATTTAGTTTTTTAAAATTTTTTATTTTTTAAAAATATTTTTATTTTTTTATTCTCCGGATAATGCTACACTCTGACAGATGACTTTTTTTGCTGCACTTGTTCACAAATTAAGAATAAATTAATTTAAAAATTTAATTTTTTTATTTTTTTGGATATTTTTGGAATTTTTATTTTTTTACAACTAGAAAAAATTTTTTGTTTAAAATTTAATAAAAATAATAAAGTTACAGATCTATTGTTTACTAGATAATGCTGGACTTTATTTTTTTATTATTTAAATAAAAAACATTTAATAATATAATTTACAAATTCAAAAATAAATAATTTAGTTTTTTAAAATTTTTAATTTTTTAAAAATATTTTTTATTTTTTTATTTACCGGATAATGCTACACCCAGATGGTTGACTTTTTTTGCTGCACTCGTTCACAAATTAAGAATAAATTAATTTAAAAAATTTAACATTTTAATTTATTTTATTTCTTGTATATTTTTGGAATTTTTTATTTTTTTAAAATTATAAAAATATATTTTTTAGTTTAAAAATTTAAAAAATAATAAATTTAGAAATCTGTTGTTTATTAGATATTGCTAGACTTTATTTTAATTTTATTATTTAAATAAAAAATATTTAATAATATAATTTAAAAATTCTAAAATACAAAATTTAATTTTTTAAAATTTTTATTTTTTTAAAAATATTTTTATTTTTTTATTCACCGGATAATGCTACACTCTAACAGTTGACTTTTTTAGCTGCACTTGTTCACAAATTAATAAAAAATAATTTAAAAAATTTAATTTTTTATTTTTTTGGATATTTTTGGAAATTTTTATTTTTTTACAACTAGAAAAAAAATTTTTGTTTAAAATTTTAAAAAAATAATAAAGTTACAGATCTATTGTTTACTAGATAATGCTGGACTTTATTTTTTTATTATTTAAATAAAAAACATTTAATAATATAATTTACAAATTCAATAATAAATAATTTAGTTTTTTAAAATTTTTAATGTTTTAAAAATATTTTTTATTTTTTTATTCACCAGATAATGCTACACCAAGATGGTTGACTTTTTTGCTGCACTTGTTCACAAATTAAGAATAAATTAATTTAAAAAATTTAATATTTTTATTTTTTTATTTTTTGGATATTTTTGGAATTTTTTATTTTTTTAAAATTATAAAAATATATTTTTTAGTTTAAAAATTTTAAAAAAATAATAAATTTAGAAATCTATTGTTTATTAGATATTGCTAGACTTTATTTTAATTTTATTATTTAAATAAAAAACATTGAATAATATAATTTAAAGATTCAAAAATAAAAAATTTAGTTTTTTAAAATTTTTTATTTTTGAAAAATATTTTTATTTTTTTAATCACCTGTATAATGCTACACTATGACAGGTGACTTTTTTGTTGCACTTGTTCACAAATTAAGAATAAATTAATTTAAAAAACTTAATTTTTTTATCTTTTTGGATATTTTTGGAAATTTTTAGTTTTTTACAATTAGAAAAAAAATTTGTTTAAAATTTAAAAAAATAATAAAGTTACAGATCTATTGTTTACTAGATAATGCTGGACTTTATTTATTTTATTATTTAAACAAAAAACATTTAATAATATAATTTACAAATTCAAAAATAAATAATTTAGTTTTATAAAATTTTTAATTTTTTTAAAAATATTTTTATTTTTTTATTCACCGAATAATGCTACACCTAGATAGTTGACTTTTTTTGCTGCACTTGTTCACAAATTAAGAATAAATTAATTTAAAAATTTAATATTTTAATTTTTTTTATTTCTTGGATATTTTTGTTATTTTTAATTTTTTAAAATTAGAAAAAAATATTTTTTTAGTTGAAAAATTTTAAAAAAATAATAAATTTAGAAAGCTGTTGTTTATTAGATATTGCTGGACTTTATTTTAATTTTATTATTTAAATAAAAAACATTTAATAATATAATTTAAAAATTCAAAAATACAAAATTTAGTTTTTTAAAATTTTTTATTTTTTAAAAATATTTTTATTTTTTTATTCTCCGGATAATGCTACACTCTGACAGATGACTTTTTTTGCTGCACTTGTTCACAAATTAAGAATAAATTAATTTAAAAAATTTAATTTTTTTATTTTTTGGATATTTTTGGAATATTTTATTTTTTTACAACTAGAAAAAATTTTTTGTTTAAAATTTAATAAAAATAATAAAGTTACAGATCTATTGTTTACTACATAATGCTGGACTTTATTTTTTTATTATTTAAATAAAAAACATTTAATAATATAATTTACAAATTCAAAAATAAATAATTTAGTTTTTTAAAATTTTTAATTTTTTAAAATTATTTTTTATTTTTTTATTTACCGGATAATGCTACACCCAGATGGTTGACTTTTTTTGCTGCACTCGTTCACAAATTAAGAATAAATTAATTTAAAAAATTTAACATTTTAATTTATTTTATTTCTTGGATATTTTTGGAATTTTTTATTTTTTTAAAATTATAAAAATATATTTTTTAGTTTAAAAATTTAAAAAAATAATAAATTTAGAAATCTGTTGTTTATTAGATATTGCTAGACTTTATTTTAATTTTATTATTTAAATAAAAAATATTTAATAATATAATTTAAAAATTCTAAAATACAAAATTTAATTTTTTAAAATTTTTATTTTTTTAAAAATATTTTTATTTTTTTATTCACCGGATAATGCTACACTCTAACAGTTGACTTTTTTAGCTGCACTTGTTCACAAATTAATAAAAAATAATTTAAAAAATTTAATTTTTTAATTTTTTTGGATATTTTTGGAAATTTTTATTTTTTTACAACTAGAAAAAAAATTTTTGTTTAAAATTTTAAAAAAATAATAAAGTTACAGATCTATTGTTTACTAGATAATGCTGGACTTTATTTTTTTATTATTTAAATAAAAAACATTTAATAATATAATTTACAAATTCAAAAATAAATAATTTAGTTTTTTAAAATTTTTAATTTTTTAAAAATATTTTTTATTTTTTTATTCACCAGATAATGCTACACCAAGATGGTTGACTTTTTTGCTGCACTTGTTCACAAATTAAGAATAAATTAATTTAAAAAATTTAATATTTTTATTTTTTTATTTTTTGGATATTTTTGGAATTTTTTATTTTTTTAAAATTATAAAAATATATTTTTTAGTTTAAAAATTTTAAAAAAATAATAAATTTAGAAATCTATTGTTTATTAGATATTGCTAGACTTTATTTTAATTTTATTATTTAAATAAAAAACATTGAATAATATAATTTAAAGATTCAAAAATAAAAAATTTAGTTTTTTAAAATTTTTTATTTTTTAAAAATATTTTTATTTTTTTAATCACCTGTATAATGCTACACTATGACAGTTGACTTTTTTGTTGCACTTGTTCACAAATTAAGAATAAATTAATTTAAAAAACTTAATTTTTTTATCTTTTTGGATATTTTTGGAAATTTTTAGTTTTTTACAATTAGAAAAAAAAATTGTTTAAAATTTAAAAAAATAATAAAGTTACAGATCTATTGTTTACTAGATAATCCTGGACTTTATTTATTTTATTATTTAAACAAAAAACATTTAATAATATAATTTACAAATTCAAAAATAAATAATTTAGTTTTATAAAATTTTTAATTTTTTTAAAAATATTTTTATTTTTTTATTCACCGAATAATGCTACACCTAGATAGTTGACTTTTTTTGCTGCACTTGTTCACAAATTAAGAATAAATTAATTTAAAAAATTTAATATTTTAATTTTTTTTATTTCTTGGATATTTTTGTTATTTTTAATTTTTTAAAATTAGAAAAAATATTTTTTTAGTTGAAAAATTTTAAAAAAATAATAAATTTAGAAAGCTGTTGTTTATTAGATATTGCTAGACTTTATTTTAATTTTATTATTTAAATAAAAAACATTTAATAATATAATTTAAAAATTCAAAAATACAAAATTTAGTTTTTTAAAATTTTTTATTTTTTAAAAATATTTTTATTTTTTTATTCGTCGGATAATGCTACACTCTGACAGTTGACTTTTTTGCTGCACTTGTTCACAAATTAAGAATAAATTAATTTAAAAAATTTAATTTTTTTATTTTTTGGATATTTTTGGATTTTTTTATTTTTTTACAACTAGAAAAAATTTTTTGTTTAAAATTTAATAAAAATAATAAAGTTACAGATCTATTGTTTACTAGATAATGCTGGACTTTATTTATTTTATTATTTAAACAAAAAACATTTAATAATATAATTTACAAATTCAAAAATAAATAATTTAGTTTTATAAAATTTTTAATTTTTTTAAAAATATTTTTATTTTTTTATTCACCGGATAATGCTACACTCTGACAGTTGACTTTTTTGCTGCACTTGTTCACAAATTAAGAATAAATTAATTTAAAAAATTTGATTTTTTTATTTTTTTGGATATTTTTGAAAATTTTTATCTTTTTACTACTAGAAAAAATATTTTTTGTTTAAAATTAAAAAAAAATAAAGTTACAGATCTATTGTTTACTAGATAATGCTGGACTTTATTTATTTTTTTATTTAAATAAAAAACATTTAATAATATAATTTACAAATTCAAAAATAAATAATTTAGTTTTATAAAATTTTTAATTTTTTTAAAAATATTTTTATTTTTTTATTCACCGGATAATGCTACACCCAGATAGTTGACTTTTTTTGCTATACTTGTTCACAAATTAAGAATAAATTAATTTAAAAAATTTAATATTTTAATTTTTTTTATTTCTTGGATATTTTTGTTATTTTTAATTTTTTAAAATTAGAAAAAAATATTTTTTTATTTGAAAATTTTAAAAAAATAATAAATTTAGAAAGCTGTTGTTTATTAGATATTGCTAGACTTTTTTTTAATTTTCTTATTTAAATAAAAACATTTAATAATATAATTTAAAAATTCAAAAATACAAAATTTAGTTTTTTAAAATTTTTTATTTTTTAAAAATATTTTTATTTTTTTAATCACCGGATATTGCTACACTTTGACAGTTGACTTTTTTTGCTGCACTTGTTCACAAATTAAGAATAAATTAATTTAAAAAATTTAATTTTTTATTTTTTTGGATATTTTTGGAATTTTTTATTTTTTTACAACTAGAAAAAATATTTTTCTTTAAAATTTCAAAAAAAATAAAAAGGTTACAGATCTGTTGTTTATTAGATATTGCTGGACTTTATTTTTTTCTTATTTAAATAAAAAACAGTTAATAATATAATTTACAAATTCAAAAATAAATAATTTAGTTTTTTAAAATTTTTAATTTTTTTAAAAATATTTTTTATTTTTTTATTCACCGGATAATACTACACCCAGATAGTTGACTTTTTTTGCTGCACTTGTTCACAAATTAAGAACAAATTAATTTAAAAAATTTATTATTTTAATTTTTTATTTTTTTGGATATTTTTGGAATTTTTTATATTTTAAAATTAGAAAAATATATTTTTTTGGTTTAAAAATTTTAAAAAAATAATAAGTTTAGAAAGCTGTTGTTTATTAGATATTGCTGGACTTTATTTTAATTTTATTATTTAAATAAAAAACATTTAATAATATAATTTAAAAATTCAAAAATACGAAATTTAGTTTTTTAAAATTTTTTATTTTTTAAAAATATTTTTATTTTTTTATTCTCCGGATAATGCTACACTCTGACAGATGACTTTTTTTGCTGCACTTGTTCACAAATTAAGAATAAATTAATTTAAAAAATTTAATTTTTTATTTTTTTTGGATATTTTTGGAATTTTTTATTTTTTTACAACTAGAAAAAATTTTTTGTTTAAAATTTAATAAAAATAATAAAGTTACAGATCTATTGTTTACTACATAATGCTAGACTTTATTTTTTTTATTATTTAAATAAAAAACATTTAATAATATAATTTACAAATTCAAAAATAAATAATTTAGTTTTTTAAAAATTTTAATTTTTTAAAAATATTTTTTATTTTTTTATTTACCGGATAATGCTACACCCAGATGGTTGACTTTTTTTGCTGCACTCGTTCACAAATTAAGAATAAATTAATTTAAAAAATTTAATATTTTAATTTATTTTATTTCTTGGATATTTTTGGAATTTTTTATTTTTTTAAAATTATAAAAATATATTTTTTAGTTTAAAAATTTAAAAAAATAATAAATTTAGAAATCTGTTGTTTATTAGATATTGCTAGACTTTATTTTAATTTTATTATTTAAATAAAAAACATTTAATAATATAATTTAAAAATTCAAAAATACGAAATTTAGTTTTTTAAAATTTTTTATTTTTTAAAAATATTTTTATTTTTTTAATCACCGGATATTGCTACACTCTGACAGTTGACTTTTTTTGCTGCACTTGTTCACAAATTAAGAATAAATTAATTTAAAAAATTTAATTTTTTATTTTTTTGGATATTTTTGGAATTTTTTATTTTTTTTACAACTAGAAAAAATATTTTTGTTTAAAATTTCAAAAAAAAATAAAAAAGTTACTGATCTGTTGTTTATTAGATATTGCTGGACTTTATTTTTTTCTTATTTAAATAAAAAACAGTTAATAATATAATTTACAAATTCAAAAATAAATAATTTAGTTTTTTAAAATTTTTAATTTTTTTAAAAATATTTTTAATTTTTTTTATTCACCGGATAATACTACACCCAGATAGTTGACTTTTTTTGCTGCACTTGTTCACAAATTAAGAATAAATTAATTTAAAAAATTTATTATTTTTATTTTTTTATTTTTTTGGATATTTTTGGAATTTTTTATATTTTAAAATTAGAAAAATATATTTTTTTGGTTTAAAAATTTTAGAAAAATAATAAATTTAGAAAGCTGTTGTTTATTAGATATTGCTAGACTTTATTTTAATTTTATTATTTAAATAAAAAACATTTAATAATATAATTTAAAAATTCAAAAATACAAAATTTAGTTTTTTAAAATTTTTTATTTTTTAAAAATATTTTTATTTTTTTAATCACCGGATATTGCTACACTCTGACAGTTGACTTTTTTTGCTGCACTTGTTCACAAATTAAGAATAAATTAATTTAAAAATTTTTTTTTTTTTGGATATTTTTGGAATTTTTTATTTTTTTTACAACTAGAAAAAATATTTTTCTTTAAAATTTCAAAAAAAAATAAAAAAGTTACAGATCTATTGTTTATTAGATATTGCTGGACTTTATTTTTTTCTTATTTAAACAAAAAGCATTTAATAATATAATTTACAAATTCAAAAATAAATAATTTAGTTTTTTAAAATTTTTAATTTTTTTAAGAATATTTTTTATTTTTTTATTCACCGGATAATACTACACCCAGATAGTTGACTTTTTTTGCTGCACTTGTTCACAAATTAAGAATAAATTAATTTAAAAAATTTATTATTTTTATTTTTTTATTTTTTTGGATATTTTTGGAATTTTTTATATTTTAAAATTAGAAAAATATATTTTTTTGGTTTAAAAATTTTAGAAAAATAATAAATTTAGAAAGCTGTTGTTTATTAGATATTGCTAGACTTTATTTTAATTTTATTATTTAAATAAAAAACATTTAATAATATAATTTAAAAATTCAAAAATACAAAATTTAGTTTTTTAAAATTTTTTATTTTTTAAAAATATTTTTATTTTTTTAATCACCGGATATTGCTACACTCTGACAGTTGACTTTTTTTGCTGCACTTGTTCACAAATTAAGAATAAATTAATTTAAAAATTTTTTTTTTTTTTGGATATTTTTGGAATTTTTTATTTTTTTTACAACTAGAAAAAATATTTTTCTTTAAAATTTCAAAAAAAAAATAAAAAAGTTACAGATCTATTGTTTATTAGATATTGCTGGACTTTATTTTTTTCTTATTTAAACAAAAAGCATTTAATAATATAATTTACAAATTCAAAAATAAATAATTTAGTTTTTTAAAATTTTTAATTTTTTTAAGAATATTTTTTATTTTTTTTATTCACCGGATAATACTACACCCAGATAGTTGACTTTTTTTGCTACACTTGTTCACAAATTAAGAACAAATTAATTTAAAAAATTTATTATTTTAATTTTTTTATTTTTTTGGATATTTTTGGAATTTTTTATATTTTAAAATTAGAAAAATATATTTTTTTGGTTTAAAAATTTTAAAAAAATAATAAATTTAGAAAGCTGTTGTTTATTAGATATTGCTAGACTTTATTTTAATTTTATTATTTAAATAAAAAACATTTAATAATATAATTTAAAAATTCAAAAATATGAAATTTAGTTTTTTAAAATTTTTTATTTTTTTATTCATCGGATAATGCTACACTTTGACAGTTGACCTTTTTGCTGCACTTGTTCACAAATTAAGAATAAATTAATTTAAAAAATTTAATTTTTTTATTTTTTGGATATTTTTGGAATTTTTTATTTTTTTACAACTAGAAAAAATTTTTTGTTTAAAATTTAATAAAAATAATAAAGTTACAAATCTATTGTTTACTAGATAATGCTGGACTTTATTTTTTTTATTATTTAAATAAAAAACATTTAATAATATAATTTACAAATTCAAAAATAAATAATTTAGTTTTTTAAAATTTTTAATTTTTTAAAAATATTTTTTATTTTTTTATTTACCGGATAATGCTACACCCAGATGGTTGACTTTTTTTGCTCGTTCACAAATTAAGAATAAATTAATTTAAAAAATTTAATATTTTAATTTATTTTATTTCTTGGATATTTTTGGAATTTTTTATTTTTTTAAAATTATAAAAATATATTTTTTAGTTTAAAAATTTAAAAAAATAATAAATTTAGAAATCTGTTGTTTATTAGATATTGCTAGACTTTATTTTAATTTTATTATTTAAATAAAAAATGATGTGTGGAAAACGATCCAACACAAAACTCACCGGCAAGTGTACCGGGTCGCATCAAGTAATATAACTCACATGAGTGAGGTCGATCCCACAGGGATTGAAGGATTGAGCAATTTTAGTTTAGTGAGTGATTTAGTCAAGCGAATCAAGTGTTGGTTGAGTTGTTTGCAATTGACAGAAATTAAATTGCTTGAAATGTAAAGGGAGAGGGGAGAATTGTAGTAAATTAAATAGCAGGAAAGTAAAAGAAGCTGAAGCTTAAAATGCAAGTAATATAAAGTGCAGAAACTTAGATTGCAAGAAATGTAAATGGTTGAAACTTAAAGTGCAAGAAATGTAAATTGCTTGAATCATAAAAGGGATTGGGAATTGGGATTTCAGAATTTAAACAAGCAAAGGTAAATTGCAACAAACAGAAAAGCAGAAGATGAATTGATTGAAGTGGGTCTCAAACAGAAGAGTGAAATGCCTTGGAGAATTTAGAACAGAGAAGCAGTGCTTAATTTGCAGCAAATTGAAAGTGGTTGAAGATCTCAGGAGTGGAAGAGACTAGATAACAAGTCTAGATCTCAAATCCTTCCTTGATCCAACAAGAATAATTGCAAAAGAAAGTAAAGGTAAGCAAGTTGCAGAAAGAGTAGAAGAAGAAGCAATGAACCGAAAATGTAATTCAATTTTGCAGAAAATTAAAGAAGAGATCTCAAGGTGAGATTGAAACAGAAGTTCTTCAATTCTTCACCCAAGATCCAAGGCAATGAAAGTAGAGAGTGCTCAAACAAGAACAAGGAAGAAGAGAGATCAATTCTCCTCCACAATTCTCTAAGATCTCAATTCAAAAGTAAAAGCTCAAAATTAAAATGCAAAATTCAAAGTAAAGTCTAGAGGTTCCAAAATAAAATAAAAGGTCCTAATTACATCAAACTAGCTCCTATTTATACACTTTCTATTCTTGGATTTTGGGATTTGGATGGGCTTTTGATTTGGTGAAGAAATGAATTAAGTTGGATTTTTAATTGAATTTCAGCCCAAGTTGAGATGTGCTCCCAGGAGGATGCTCAGCTCACAAGTTGAGCTGAGCATTGAGGCCTTGTGTGTATTTGCCTTGTACCGTGCCAAGCATCAGGGGAATGCTCAGCTCACAAGTTGAGCTGAGCATTGGTGCCTTGGTGCCAATTTGGTGCACGTCTTGTGCTGCTGGCCCGTGTCTTGGTGCGCGCTCCACTCCCCTGGCCGTGCCGAGATGTTCTTGTGTGATGCACCAAGTATAATGCTCTGCTCACTAAGTGAGCTGAGCATTGGCTCTTTCAAGGGAAGGTCCTTGGTTCGAAACCCATAGGAAGCATGCGTTGAAGCTTTTCCTTGGTTTTCTTGTGGTACCTTGCTTCCTTGCTTCCTCAAGGTGTGGGGTTCGAACCTTGGGGGATGCATTTTGGCCATTTTTGGCTTATTTTCCTTGTGAGTAGCGCCTCCCTCATCCCCCTTGGTCATGGGTTAAAGTCTTGGGGCATGCACTTGCAACTTGTTTTCTTTGAATTATTCCTCAATGCTTTCGACAATGCTCACTTGGTGAGCTGAGCATTGTTTCTCTTTTCCTTGTTTCTTGGCTTCCTATTGTACTCAGCTCACAAAGTGAGCAGAGCATTGTGCCTTGGTCCCATGGGAGTGAGTGTAGCGCTCACTTAGTGAGCATTGTACTCTTGGAGTGAGCTTCAAGGTTTCATGCGCCACACTTCCTCCTTTCTTTGCCACACTTTCTTCCTTGAGCCACACTTTTTAGGCCACGTTTTCTTCTTTTCTTCACCTACAATTAATCAAAACAACCAATCAAAGTATCACCAAATTCACAAGGTTTATAAATCATTAAAATGCAATTAAATTTAGCCTAAACCTCATGATTTAGCATCAATTATATGGTGGTTGTTTGATTCAAAGAAACCATGCATTTCCATTCCAAATCACTTACTTAAAATGCAAGAAAGTGCATAAAACCTAATGAAAACAAAGAAAAAGACTAGTGTAACTAGGCTAAGATGACTTGTCATCACAACACCAAACTTAAAACTTGCTTGTCCCCAAGCAAGAATCAAACATAAGAGAAGATAGAATGAAATAGATAAGTATATATGTTCTTATTAAGCAGATAGTTGAATTTGGTCTATGGGGTTTTATGCAGATTAAAAGTAGCTCATTTATTTACTTGCTGTCAAAACAAACAATGTCTCCTAAAGGGTTCACTAAGGTTGCTGCTACAATACCTTACTTTTTGCTTATTTCCCTTGTATATTTTTTTCTCTTTTTTTTTCTTTTGCATAGAGGGCTTATTATTTATTAAAGACTTGGTGGCAAATGTTGCAGTGGCCTTTGGCTTAATTTCACTCAACATTTCTTCACCACAGACACATGGCTCACCTTTTTCTTCTTAGGATCATTGATGCCCAGCATCTCTTTGGATAACTAAATGTTTTGTAGCTAGGTTGCTCTTTATTGTGGACTTTCAATTGGCCATCCCAAATCAGTTGATCTAAGTGGCCAGGTTTTGAAATACCCCTTAGAATTTACTTATCCAAGCATATCCTAGTACAAGAACACCACAGGCATGTGTCCCAGGGTCCAAGCTATTGGTGTCTAGCCTTATTATTTGTTTTCTTTCCAGCTTTTGGCTTTTCTTCTTCTTTTTCTTTCTGTTTTGGTTTATTTTCAAGGGATTTTTAATAATTGAAAGATCATAGCAGCAAACTAGCTTAAGCTTCAAGAAACAAGTCATCCTGCAGCATTTATTCTATGAGCTAACAATTCAATCAAACACATACCACCACTAACTCTCATTCTAACTTTTGCAACATTGAACAATTACTTTTCCAATCCAAACATCTTTCTTTTATTCAAATAGCAAGGGAAAACAAAACACAGCATTCAAGCTAATGAGTGATGACAATTATTATACTGATAACCTATACAAAAATTATGCAGATAGCTTTCTCTAGTATGTACGTCCATTTGCAACTATGTAATCATTTCATCTAGACATAAAGGACTCTCTGAATTGAGTTATTACACAAAGACAAAGATCAAGTGTGGATACAACATGTTGTGTTGCAACTTTTCATTCTCCCTTCTGTTTGTTCCTTGTAAGTAAAAATGCAGATGTTCCCTGATGTGTTGGCTATTTTCTGCATATTTTCTAAACGTTGCTTGCTTTTCAATCCCTTTAGTTATCTGTTTAATCTGCAAAGCTTGTTTGTGGGCTTTTGAACTTACTTTGGTGTGTGAACACCAAACTTAGTTCCTTGCCAATATTTCTCATGCACAATTTAACTATCTGTGAAATCCTTTTTCCTTGCTAACGGTAATAAAACTAAAAACTATGAAACAGTAAATAGTTAACTAGTTTATCTGATTACTTGAGGCTAGCATTATGCAGAAAGTGAGAATGTGTTTTATGATGAGACTTTGGTGGAACACCAAACTTAGAATCCTTCATTCTCCCTTAGATTGTTTTGGTGTGCAACACCAAACTTAGCTTCTTGCAATGTAGATAAAACTAATTGACCTTTTTATTAAAATAGCTTATGAAAAGAAAACTACCTCAGGTTGGGTTGCCTCCCAACAAGCGCTCTTTTATTATCACTAGCTTGACATCTTCTGTACTTGTTCAGTTCAGATTCTGAACTTCTTTTTCCTTGTCCCATTGTCCTCCTAAATACGGCTTTGCTCTGTGCCCATTTGTTGTGAAGTGGTTCTGTGTAGCTTCGTCTAACAGCTCAAGACTTCCATAAGGAAAAACTTTTTTTACTAGATATGGACTTGTCCATTTGGACTTGAGCTTGCCAGGAAAGATCTTGAGCCTTGAATTATACAGGAGCACTTGCTGTCCTGGTTTGAACTCTTTCTTTGAGATCTTCTTGTCATGCCTGATGACATGTCACCATGTCATGTTTTTCTATGCTTTTTCCTTTGTTTTCAATAGGTTTTATGCACTTTCTTGAGCCATAAGCAAGCCATTTGGGTAGATTTTCATGCTTCCTTTGATTGAATCAACTATGTATGAATTCATGCTATTTCATGAGGATTTATGCTATATTTGATGCATAGTAGGATAGAATGAATATCTCATGATTTTGAGCATAGCTTTGATGTGTTTGGTTGATTAATGATAGGTGAAGAAATCTTGGAGAAAGGTTGAAGTAAGAAGGAATGGCTAGAAGCAAAGAGAGGACAATGAAATAAGTGAAATTGAACCAGGAAGCATAAAGTTGGACTTGAAGTTAGCCCTCAAACTTTTGCACAAACTTTGGGGTGAAAAGTTAGCCTCAAAGTTAGACCCCTAACTTTTAGGCTAACGTGAGAATTTGAAAATCACTCCCTGGGCTACTCACGTTTGCGCCAACGTTAGCCCCCTAACTTTTGGGTTAACGTTGGCATGAGAAAAACCTCCCTGGACCACTCACGTTTGCGCCAACGTTAGCCCCCTAACTTTTGGGCTAACGTTGGCACATGAAGATACAAGGTTAGGGGGCAAAAGTTTGCGCCAACGTTAGCCCCCTAACTTTTGGGCCAACGTTGGCGCCATAGGTGCATTAGGAAGGGCCAACGTTGGAGCAAAAGTTAGACCCCTAACTTTTGCACCAACGTTGGTATCAGCAAAAGAGGCTAGCTGATATGAAAAGTTGGAGCAAAAGTTAGACCCCTAACTTTTGCTCAAACTTTTACTCCAACTTTTACAAAAATCCAATCCGGTTCAATTGGTTCACTTTGGTTCCTCTCCAAACTCCAAGAGCAATCAACCAAGGCCTCTTTCAACCCAATTCCACCAAGAACAAAGGCCCAACTCAAGGCTTGAAGATCATTTGAAGAAAGTGTATAAATAGGATAGAATTCAAGTTCTTCGGAGAGCTTCCTTTTCTTAGTTTTCATAGAGCTTTCCTTTTGAATTTTCAGAGAGTTTTAGATATTGAGTGATCTTTAATTTCTTAGTTTGGGGGAAGGAGAATTCCATTCTCTTCCTCTTAGTTTTATTGTTTTCAATTTCAATTACAACTGTCTTGGATCTTGGGTTAGAGAATTGAAGGAATTCTGTTTCAATCTCACCTTGGATCTTGTTTATTTTCACTGCAATTGAATTTCCATTTCTGTTACTTGCGTCTCATCTACTTTCTTTGCAATTTACAATTTCATTGCAATTGTTCTTGTTGGATCTAGGAAGGCATTGAGATCTAGACTTGGTTTTCTAGTCTCTGGGTCCTGAGATCTAAATTCCCAATTTACATTCTGTTTACTGCTTTCCATGTTCATTTACTTCTCTGCTTCAAGATCTGATTTCATCCATACCCTCTTCTACTTCTCTACTTGATGAAATTTACTTTTCCTTGTTTAAATTCTGCAAATCCAATCCCCAATCCCCTTTACATTTCAAGCCATTTACATTTCTTGCACTCTAAGATTCTGCAATTTATATTTCTTGTAATCTAAGTTTTTGCCATTTAATTTCTTGTTATTTAAGATTCAACAATTTATTTCCTGTTCTCTTTACTTTCAATGCAATTTAAATTCTGCAAATCACCAATCAATCAACCAAATCTTGATTCGCTTGACTAAATCAACCACTAAACTAAAATTGCTCAATCCTTCAATCCCTGTGGGATCGACCTCACTCCCGTGAGTTTTTATTACTTGATGCGACCCGGTGCACTTGCCGGTTAGATTTGTGTGTTTTGGGAGAAATTCATTTTTCCACCAAAATACTCATCAAGTTTTTGGCGCCGTTGCCGGGGATTGATTAGATTGACAATGATTAAGTGAAGTGGAGATCTAGATCAAGCATTTTCTTTGTTTTTGTTCTCTGTTTTAAATTGATAGCAAGGTGTTTGAGTTATTGCCTCACTAAGAAATTCTTTCTCTGTGACATGAATTTCAAATTTCATTGATGTTTACAAAATACAAATGGAGTTCAACTCATCTTATGGTCAAACAAAATTTTATGGGATATCACCCACCATCACCAATATCTAATGATGGCTGGGAATATCACCAAGAGAATACACGTTCTAAGCACTCCAATCCATGGAGATTTGCTTCACAAACACAAGATGAGCAAGAAAACCATGTGGGATATTTCCCTCCACCACAAAATGATGCAAGACATAATTCCAATGGTGGCTGGGAAAGGAATTCTAATGCTCCATATGATATTCATCCAAAGATATCATCACTTGACCATGCTTCAACAAAAAGCCCCTTTCAAAACTTACCACTCACACAAACTTCCTATAACCAAAGAATCTCAAAGCTTGAGTCCATGCTCAAAAGATTTGCAGAGGAGAACGAGAAGTACCAGAAAGAACAAGAGAACTCCCTCAAAAATATGGAAGTGCAGTTAGGCCAATTGTCGAATGCATGGAAGGAGAAAATGGAAAAATAAAAACAAAAGGTCCCTGTGTCAAGTGAAATTTCAATGGAGGATGAGGAGAAGGAGGCAATTGAACCTGAAGCTGCATGTCCACAGAAGCCACTTGAGATAAAGGAACATGAAAACTCACAACCTCCACAAATCCCCCTGGACCAAAACGCCTCAACATTTGAATCCATGATTGAAAGGTATGAAGAGGAGATGAAGAAAGCTTGGGAAGATCAGCAAACCTCCTCCATGAAAGAGCTATTAAAGCAAATGTTGGGTGTAAAAGAGGAAGTGGAAGAACAAGCTAGTGAGGAGGACAATCAAGAACGTCCAAACTCAAGGGAAACAGAAAGGCACATAAAGGAAGAGCTCACTGAACCACCAATTCAAAAGACTTTTGATGAAGAAAACACTCCAAAAATCACACAGCAACCAAATCTTGAATCCAAAGAAGTGAAGGCAACTAGCAAGAACACCAATTCTGTCCCTAATCCAGCAAGCAAGATCAATCAAGCCAATTGCAAAAGGAAGCTTGCTGAGGAAAGGCCAAGACAAGGGACACTAGCTGAATCTTTCCCTCCTTTGAGGTCATTCCTCTTAACAAACTGGAAGAAGAAGAAGAAAGTAAAGAACAACATGTCAAGCTAATGACACTAAAAGAGCACTTATTGGGAGGTAACCCAACCGTAGGTATAATTTCTCTTCTCTGCTTTGTTTTCTTTCTTAGCTTTGTTTAAATTCAATAAATTGGCATATGGTTACATTTTAAGTTTGGTGTTGCCATGCAACACATTGTTTTCAATCTTTTTGGATGATTGCATCAAATCAAAAAAAAATGAAAGTAATACACCAAGATTCTAAGTTTGGTGTGCCACCTATTTTTCTATGTAAATCATTCAGCAACATCACTTATCTGCATAACCATAATGTCTTTGCAGTGTTAATTTTCTTTTGGTTTGATATTTTGTTATTCTGTTTACTTTAGTTAAGTCTTTATTTTTAATGCTTTCATTTTAGTTTGCTTATTTACTGTGTTTATTGATACATTACCAATAGAGCTTTATTAATGACAGATTCTTGGCTTGGTGATTGTACTTAATAAATAACAGTTTCATTTGCTTGGTTTTAGTTCAAATAAATTGACATAGGATTGCATTCTAAGTTTGGTGTTGCTATGCAACACAATTTGCTTCAAATCTTTACTGAATACTTGCATTGATTCCAAGTGAAAGTGTCACACTAAGTTTGGTGTGCCACTTATCTTTTATGCAATGTATTGTGCACACCTTCTTATCTATGCAATCAAAATGTCTCTGTCCCTTGTGCCTTGATTATTAT
The DNA here is from genome assembly GCF_003086295.3 of Arachis hypogaea. Classification (NCBI taxonomy): domain Eukaryota; kingdom Viridiplantae; phylum Streptophyta; class Magnoliopsida; order Fabales; family Fabaceae; genus Arachis; species Arachis hypogaea. The sequence goes on from NC_092036.1 coordinate 67,748,493, forward strand.
CTTTAATTTTGCTTGCTTAGAACACATGTACTACTAACTTTTCATTGTGTAAGACATTCATGATCCATCTTAGACCCATAGCCACGGTTCTAATAGTTGCTTGAGGATGAGCAAGCGTTCTGAGTTTGGTATGGGAAGGAGGAAAATGACAATAATAGAGAAGATGAACTACAAGGTTGTAAAGTTCCGTTTCCTCTCATTTGTTTCAAGCACTATAAACTGCATGATTGTCTTTACCTTCTTTGTATGCATGTGTGTATGAAAAGGCATAGCTTGATTTCTAAATGGCAACATGGTGCTATGTCATTATGATTACCAACTTGAGTTTTGTGAATTCAAAAGCAACAAAGTATCATGATCATAAACAAACAAGGCATTAAAGAAGATTTTAGCATGTGCATAAAAGTATTGGAAAGCTAGTATGTTTGATTGTTGCTTAATTGCATTGGATTTTATTTAATTGAAGTTTTCATCTAGGACATTCTGTGAAATCTTTTGAAAATCATGAAAACCTTGAAGAAGCAAATACAACTAAAGCAAGAAAAGAAAAGGGAAAGAATGAGAAAGTTGAAGGCTCTGAGTACCAATGGCAATTTATTTGCTAAGTACTTGTGGTGTTTATGTATCAAGCCAAATGCTTGAAAACAAAACACTTAGAAGTCAAGGCTAGGCTCAAAGTGCAAAAGCACTCCCTCAAAGCTCAAGGCTCTGAGCATCAATGATTAGAGAGTCAAGAAAAGAAAAGAAAAATAAGCTTAATGAAGTCCTCTAATCAAATGCTTGTGGTGCTTATGTATCAAGTGGTAATACTTGAAAACAAAGCATTTAGAGGTCGTAGCTTTGTTATCAACTCATGGGGCAAAGCACCCAAAAGGAGAAGCTAATAAGAAAATCAAAAGCTTGTTTCAAGGAAGAAATATAAAAGAAAGATTTCATAAATTGAGCTAGATGGAAGCATCAATCATTTACATTTCTTTTGTGATTGTAGCATGCTTAGAAAACTAGCTTACCATGAACATTGAGTTGCTACCCTTCTTGCCTTGGATTGTCAATCTTTATTGCATGATTCTTTTCTTGCTTGGGGACAAGCAAGGTTTAAGTTTGGTGTTGTGATGACATGTCACCATGTCATGTTTTTCTATGCTTTTTCCTTTGTTTTCAATAGGTTTTATGCACTTTCTTGAGCCATAAGCAAGCCATTTGGGTAGATTTTCATGCTTCCTTTGATTGAATCAACTATGTATGAATTCATGCTATTTCATGAGGATTTATGCTATATTTGATGCATAGTAGGATAGAATGAATATCTCATGATTTTGAGCATAGCTTTGATGTGTTTGGTTGATTAATGATAGGTGAAGAAAGCTTGGAGAAAGGTTGAAGTAAGAAGGAATGGCTAGAAGCAAAGAGAGGACAATGAAATAAGTGAAATTGAACCAGGAAGCATAAAGTTGGACTTGAAGTTAGCCCTCAAACTTTTGCACAAACTTTTGGGTGAAAAGTTAGCCTCAAAGTTAGACCCCTAACTTTTAGGCTAACGTGAGAATTTGAAAATCACTCCCTGGGCTACTCACGTTTGCGCCAACGTTAGCCCCCTAACTTTTGGGCTAACGTTGGCATGAGAAAAACCTCCCTGGACCACTCACGTTTGCGCCAACGTTAGCCCCCTAACTTTTGGGCTAACGTTGGCACATGAAGATACAAGGTTAGGGGGCAAAAGTTTGCGCCAACGTTAGCCCCCTAACTTTTGGGCCAACGTTGGCGCCATAGGTGCATTAGGAAGGGCCAACGTTGGAGCAAAAGTTAGACCCCTAACTTTTGCACCAACGTTGGTATCAGCAAAAGAGGCTAGCTGATATGAAAAGTTGGAGCAAACGTTAGACCCCTAACTTTTGCTCAAACTTTTACTCCAACTTTTACAAAAATCCAATCCGGTTCAATTGGTTCACTTTGGTTCCTCTCCAAACTCCAAGAGCAATCAACCAAGGCCTCTTTCAACCCAATTCCACCAAGAGCAAAGGCCCAACTCAAGGCTTGAAGATCATTTGAAGAAAGTGTATAAATAGGATAGAATTCAAGTTCTTCGGAGAGCTTCCTTTTCTTAGTTTTCATAGAGCTTTCCTTTTGAATTTTCAGAGAGTTTTAGATATTGAGTGATCTTTAATTTCTTAGTTTGGGGGAAGGAGAATTCCATTCTCTTCCTCTTAGTTTTATTGCTTTCAATTTCAATTACAACTGTCTTGGATCTTGGGTTAGAGAATTGAAGGAATTATGTTTCAATCTCACCTTGGATCTTGTTTATTTTCACTGCAATTGAATTTCCATTTCTGTTACTTGCGTCTCATCTAATTTCTTTGCAATTTACAATTCCATTGCAATTGTTCTTGTTGGATCTAGGAAGGCATTGAGATCTAGACTTGGTTTTCTAGTCTCTGGGTCCTGAGATCTAAATTCCCAATTTACATTCTGTTTACTGCTTTCCATGTTTATTTACTTCTCTGCTTCAAGATCTGATTTCATCCACACCCTCTTCTACTTCTCTACTTGATGAAATTTACTTTTCCTTGTTTAAATTCTGCAAATCCAATCCCCAATCCCCTTTACATTTCAAGCCATTTACATTTCTTGCACTCTAAGATTCTGCAATTTATATTTCTTGTAATCTAAGTTTTTGCCATTTAATTTCTTGTTATTTAAGATTCAACAATTTATTTCCTGTTCTCTTTACTTTCAATGCAATTTAAATTCTGCAAATCACCAATCAAGCAACCAAATCTTGATTCGCTTGACTAAATCAACCACTAAACTAAAATTGCTCAATCCTTCAATCCCTGTGGGATCGACCTCACTCCCGTGAGTTTTTATTACTTGATGCGACCCGGTGCACTTGCCGGTTAGATTTGTGTGTTTTGGGAGAAATTCATTTTTCCACCAAAATACTCATCAATGCCACCTCTTAGCTCTTTCCTTGTATATCTTAGCATTCTCGTAAGCTTCTAGTCTAAACTCATCCAACTCATTTAGTTGTAGTAGCCTCTTTTCTCCTGCTGCTTGAGCATCAAGATTGAGGAGTTTAGTGGCCCAAAAAGCTTTATGTTCAAGCTCTACAGGGAGGTGACAAGATTTTCCATACAATAGCTGAAATGGGGACTTTCCAATGGGAGTTTTGAAAGCTGTCCTGTATGCCCAGAGTGCATCTTCTAACTTCCTGGCCCAGTCTTTCCTTGTGCTTCCCACTGTTTTTTCTAAAATTCTTTTCAACTCTCTATTTGCTAGTTCAGCCTGGCCATTAGTCTGAGGATGGTATGGTGTGGCTACTTTATGGATTACTCCATATTTGTGGAGGAGCTTCTCCATTTGTTTATTACAGAAGTGGCCACCACCATCACTAACAAGACCCTTGGGCACTCCATATCTGGTGAAAATATGCTTTTTAAGGAATTGAAGAACAATCTGTGCATCACAAGTGGTTATGGCTATGGCTTCCACCCACTTTGAGACATACTCCACTGCTACCAAGATGTATCTGAAAGCGTATGAAGGGGGAAAAGGTCCCATGAAGTCAATACCCCATAGGTCAAATAGCTCTACTTCCAAGATGAAATTTTGAGGCATCTCATTCCTTTTTGTCAATCCTCCAGCTCTTTGGCATTCATTGCATTGAGGAACAAACTCTCTGGCATCCTTGAAGATAGTTGGCCAATAGAAACCGCTTTGTAGTACCTTTGAAGCTGTTCTCTCTGACCCAAAGTGTCCACCATATGCTAAACCATGACAATGCCACAATATGTCCTTCATTTCATTTTCATGGACACACCTCCTAATCATTCCGTCAGAGCACCTCTTGAATAAGAAGGGTTCATCCCACAAAAACTTCCTTGCTTCATTGAGTAACTTTTTTACTTGTTGCTTAGAAAATTCTTGAGGTATCTTCCTTCCTACCTTGTAATTTGCTATGTCAGCAAACCAAGGTGCTTGTTGAATTTGGAACAAGTGCTCATCAGGGAAATTTTCATTTACTTGTTGTGGTCTATCTTGATAGGCTTCTTGTGGTACTCTTGATAAATGATCTGCCACTTGATTTTCACTTCCCTTCCTATCTCTTACTTCAATATCAAACTCTTGTAGCAGCAGCACCCACCTAATAAGCCTTGGCTTTGAATCCTGTTTAGACATTAAATACTTGAGAGCAGCATGGTCAGTGTACACTATAACTTTTGAGCCAATCAAGTATTGCCTAAACTTATCAAATGCATAAACAATTGCTAGGAGTTCTTTCTCAGTGGTGGTATAATTTTTCTGTGCTTCATTTAACACTTTGCTGTCATAGTATATGACATGATGCAACTTATCTTTCTTTTGTCCCAACACAGCACCAATAGCAAGGTCACTTGCATCACACATAAGTTCAAAAGGTAAGTTCCAATCAGGGGGTGTGATGATTGGTGCTGTGGTGAGTTTTCTCTTTAAGGTTTCAAAGGCATGCTTACAGTTGCCATCAAAGATGAAAGGGTTGTCAATCACTAGCAAATTGCTTAATGGCTTTGCTATTTTTGAAAAGTCTTTGATAAACCTTCTGTAGAAACCAGCATGCCCAAGAAAACTCCTTACTGCTTTCACATTAACGGGTATAGGAAGTTTTTCAATAATTTCTATTTTTGCTTTATCAACTTCTATACCTTTGCACGACACTTTATGCCCTAGAACTATCCCTTCAGGAACCATGAAATGGCATTTTTCCCAGTTCAAGACCAAATTAGTTTCTTGGCATCTTTTCAAAACAAGAGTTAAATGATGCAAACAAGTATTGAATGAATTGCCAAAGACAGAAAAATCATCCATGAAGACTTCTAAAAATTTTTCAACCATATCAGAGAAAATGGAGAGCATACACCTCTGAAACGTGGCTGGGGCATTGCACAGCCCGAAAGGCATCCTCCTGTATGCGAAAACTCCAAATGGACATGTGAAGGCAGTTTTCTCTTGGTCCTTGGGATCCACCACGATTTGGTTGTACCCGGAATATCCATCCAGGAAGCAATAATAGGCATGGCCGGCCAATCTTTTCAGCATCTTATCAATGAATGGGAGAGGGAAATGATCTTTCCTTGTGGCATCATTCAGTCTTCTATAGTCTATGCACATCCTCCACCAGTCACTGTTCTGGTAGGGATCAACTCGTTCTTCTCATTAGTGATGACCGTCATCCCTCCCTTTTTTGGCACTACTTGAACCGGGCTCACCCATGAGCTGTCAGAAATTGGAAAAATTATTCCAGCGTTCTATAACTTGATGACCTCTTTTTGAACCACCTCCTTCATGGCTGGGTTGAGTCTTCTTTGGGGTTGAATCACAGGCTTTGATTCTTCTTCAAGTAAAATTTTGTGCATACAAATGGTTGGGCTGATGCCTTTTATATCTTCAATTTTCCAACCCAAGGCTGTTTTGTGGGCTTTCAATACTTCAATCAGCCTTGTTTCTTCTTCCATATTTAAGGAGGAGTTAATGATTACTGGTAGGGTCTCTTCTTCTCCCAGGAACACATATTTGAGGTGAGGAGGGAGAGGCTTCAACTCCTGTTTTGGCTTCTCTTTCTCCCTGTCTTCATTGGAAATTTCTACCACCTCTTCTTCCTGTTGCTCATGACAAGTGATTTCTAGCATTTCCTCCACCAGACTTTCTATCACATCCACCTTCATATAGTTTTCTTGTTCAGGGGGTTATTGCATTGATTTGAAGACATTGATGACCATTTGTTCATTATGCACCCTAAAAATCATCTCTCCCTTCTCTACATCAATAATGGCCCTGGCCATGGCTAAGAATGGTCTTCCCAAAATGATTGAATTGTTTCCTTCTTCCTCTGTATCTAAAATTACAAAGTCTGCAGGGAAGATGAACTCCCCAACCTTTACTAACAGATTTTCCACAATACCATTGGGTGTCTTGATTGATCTGTCAGCCATCACTAGAGACATCCTGGTAGGTTTGAGTTCTTCTATAGCAAGCTTTCTCATCATTGATAACGGCATCAGATTAATGCTCGCACCAAGGTCACAGAGAGCTTTATCCAGGGTCATTTTGCCTATGGTGCATGAAACTACAAAGCTCCCTGGATCTGTGAGCTTTGGTGGAATACATCCTTGAATCACAGCACTACATTCTTCAGTGAGAAGTATAGTCTCCTTTTCTTGCCAACTCCTCTTCTTGTTGATAAGCTCTTTCAAGAATTTTGCATACAGGGGCATCTGTTCTAATGCTTCAGCCAAGAGAATATTGATCTCCAACTTCTTGAAGACTTCAAGAAATTTTGGAAAGTGTTGGTCCTTAGTCTCCTTGTTGAACCTTTGAGGATATGGCAAAGGTGGTGTGAAGTTCACTCCCTGCCTTTGTTCCTTCGTTGACTCTCCCATTGCTTCCTTCTCTTTTCTTAATTTTGGTGCCTGGTCTCCCTTTTCTTGAGGCTGATTCTGAGGCTGCTTGCTTGCTGTTATATCTTCCTCGTTGGCTGTCTCTTCTTCAGCTTGTTTCTCGTCACTTTCCTTTGGCTTCTTAGTAGCTTCTTCATTTTTCACTAGGATTTTTCCACTCCTTAGCTGTATTGCCTTGCACTCCTCTTTTGGATTAGGGATGGTGTCACTTGGTAGCGAGCTTGATGGTCTCTCAACAGAAATTTGCTTTGAGATTTGCCCAATCTGCCTCTCTAGGTTCTTCATGGAGACTTCCTGGTTCTTTGTGGTCAACTCTTGGTTCTTCATCATCTTTTCCATGAGCATTTCCAGATTAGTGATTCTCTAAGAGTCTTGTGAGATTGGTTGATTATGAGGTGTTGATGATTGATGGTAAGTATTTTGGTTAGTGAGTTGGTTATTGGATGGATGATGGTTAGAGTTGGGGTAAGTGTTTTGTGGTTTTCTGTATGTGTTCTGGTTAGTATTCGGCTGGTTGTTGTGGTTTGTGTTTTTCCAATTGTTTTGAGTTGAGTTCCTTTGCCATGGCTGTTGAGTTTGATTGTGGTTGCCTCCCCATCTGAGGTTGGGATGGTTTTTCCAAGAGGGATTGTAAGTATCACCATAGACTTCATTTGATCCAGAATTCTGATTGTGCATATACTGGACTTGTTCTTGCTGTTGCTCCTCTTGAATTTCTTCATTTTGTCCCCAAACGGTTAATGGTTGGCTTGTGTTGATTGCTGCAACTTGGATATTGTCAATCCTTTTGGCCATTTGCTCAAATTGTTGTTGAATTTGCTGTTGCATCATTTTGTTTTGAGCTAGGATTGAATCCACTCCTTCCAACTCCATCACTCATTTCCTTTGTGATGGTTGACGTTGCCTTTGGTGAGCAAAGAAGTACTGGTTGTTGGCCACCATATCAATAAGATTCTGGGCTTCCTCTGCAGTTTTCATGAGTTGCAAAGAGCCTCCAGCTGAGTGATCCAATGCTTCCTGGGATTTCAATGTTAAGCCTTCATAAAAATTCTGCAACTTATCCCATTCAGTGAACATTTCAGGGGGACACTTCCTGATCAGAGCCTTGTATCTCTCCCATGCCTCATAGATGGGTTCAGCCTCCATTTGTGTGAATGTTTGTACCTCAGTCTTTAACCTAATGACCCTTTGAGGTGGGTAAAATTTGGCAAGGAACTTGGTTACTAAATCATCCCAATTGTTGATGCTGTCTCTTGGGAAGGATTCCAACCATTGAGTGGCTTTGTCTTTGAGAGAAAATGGAAAGAGCAGTAGCTTGTAGCTGTCAGGAGGCACACCATTGGTCTTGACCGTATCACAGATCCTCAAGAAGGTTGACAAGTGTTGGTTGGGGTCTTCAAGTGGTCCTCCTCCATAAGAGCAATTATTTTGAACTAGAGTGATAAGTTGTGGCTTTAGTTCAAAATTATTTGCATTGACATTTGGAGTTAAGATGCTGCTTCCACAATGTCTAGGATTTGCAAAAGTATAGGAAGCCAAAACTCTCCTCTGTGGTGGATTGTTGTTGTTATTGGCTGCTCCTCCTGGTGGATTGGTTGAATGTTCCTCCATGTCTTGAAATTCTTCTTCTGACTCCTCCTCCCCAACAATGTTTTTTCCTCTTTCAGCTCTCTTTATTCTCCTGAGAGTTCGTTCGTCTTGCTCATGAAAGGTGGGTGTAGCTCTTCTTGTATCTGTCATATAAACAAAACATAAGAAACACACAAAACCAGTGACACTTCAATCTATTGCTAAAGTGAAGTTTTAGTTAGCTTAAGCAAAAATTCAAACAGTTAGTGGGTCAATCAAAAATTAAAGAAACAGAAAAGAAAAAGTGCTTGATCTAGACCTCCACTTCACTTAATCATTGTCAATCTATTTCAATCCCCGGCAACGGTGCCAAAAACTTGATGTGTGGAAAACGATCCAACACAAAACTCACCGGCAAGTGTACCGGGTCGCATCAAGTAGTAAAACTCACTTAGAGTGAGGTCGATCCCACAGGGATTGAAGGATTGAGCAATTTTAGTTTAGTGGTTGATTTAGTCAAGCGAATCAAGTATTGGTTGAGTGGTTTATCATTAACAGAAGCTAAATTGCTTAGAATGTAAAGGGAGAAGGGAAATTGCAGTAAATTAAAGAGCAAATGAAACAAAGAAGCTGAATCTTAAAGAACAAGTAAATGGAATTGCAGAAACTTAGATTGCAAGAAATTTAAATGGCTGAAGCTTAAAGTGCAAAAAATGTAAATTGCTTGAATTGTAAAAGGGATTGGGAATTAGGATTGCAGAATTTAAACAAGAACAAGTAGATTGCATTAAACATAAAAGAGGAAATTGGCTTGCAGTGAAGTAAATCTTGACAGAAAAGTAAAATGCCTTGAAGAATTTAAAAACAGGAAAGCAGTGCTTAATTTGCAGCAATTTAAAAGTGGTTCAAGATCTCAGGAGTGGAAGAGACTAGATAACTGATGTGCGGAAAACGATCCGACACAAAACTCACCGGCAAGTGCACCGGGTCGCATCAAGTAATAATAACTCACATGAGTGAGGTCGATCCCACAGGGATTGAAGGATTGAGCAACTTTAGTTTAGTGGTTGAATTAGTCAAGCAAACAAGTGTTGATTGTGTGAAATTGTGTTGACAGTAATTAAATTGCAGAAAATGTAAAGGGGAGTGGGTGACTTGCAGGAAATTAAAGGGAAAAAAGAAAAAGAGATGAATCTTAAAGTGCAAGTAATGTAAATTGCAGAAACTTAAAGTGCAAGAAATATAAATGACTTGAAAAATAAAAGGGGAATGGGAATTGGATCTGCAGGAATTAAACAAGGAAATTAAAATGGAAACCAATAGATCTCAGGACCCAAGAGACTAGATAACTAAGTCTAGATCTCAATGCCTTCCTAGATCCAAATTCAGAGAGCAAATGCCAAATTAAATAAGATAGCAATGTAGAAATGTAAATCCAAGTTTAATTTCCAGAAGTTGCAGTAAGAAAAACAGAGAGATCTCAAGGTGAGATTGAGACAGAATTTCCTCAATTCTTCAACACCCAAGACTCAAAACAAGTGTAGATGAAATTGAAAACAAGAAAACAAGAGGAGGAGCATTCAACTCTCCTTCCCAAGACTCAGAATTCTGAAGGCAATAACCAAAAATGTAAAAGTGAGCTCTCTGCAACTATTCTCAAAATTATCAAAAGAAAACTCTAAAAGGAAAAGCCCTCCTAAAACTTCAAATCCTAAGCTATTTATACACTTTCTTCAAATGATCATAGAGCCTTCAATTGGGCCTTGGCCTTGATGGAATTGGGTTGATAGTAGCCTCCGTTGATTGCTCTTGGTGTTGGGAAGAAATCAATTCTTGAACCGGGCCATGTAGCTTTCACGTTTGAGTCAACGTTTGAGGCAAACGTTGACTCAAACGTCCCTTGTGTGAGGCATTATGCAGATAGCCCATTTGCTGTCATCCACGTTTGAGCCAACGTTTGAGGTCAAATGTGAGCTCAAACGTGGGTCTTCCCAAGCTCCTTTTCGGCCAACGTTTGGCCTAACGTTTGAGGCAAACGTTGGCGCAAACGTGGCTCATCTAAACCATCAATCAAGGGTGCTCTTCCATGCTCTTTCTTGCCAAAATGTAGCCAACGTTTGACCTCACGTTTGAAAAAAATGCTCTTCCTTTTTTATAATTTTTATTTTTTTACAACTAGAAAAAAATTTTTAGTTTAAAATTTAAAAAAATAATAAAGTTATAGATCTGTTGTTTACTACATATTGCTTGACTTTATTTTTTTATTATTTAAATAAAAAACATTTAATAATATAATTAAAAAATTCAAAAATAAAAAATATAGTTTTTTAAAATTTTTAATTTTTTTAAAAATGTTTTTTATTTCTTTATTCACTAGATAATGCTACAGTCAGACAGTAGACTTTTTTTTACTGCACTTGTTCACAAATTAAGAATAAATTAATTTAAAAATTTTAATTTTTTAATTTATTTGTATATTTTTGGAATTTTTTATTTTTGTCAACAAGAAAAAAATGTTTTAGTTTAAAATTTAAAAAAATAATAAATTTACAGATTTGTTGTTTAATAGATATTGCTGGACTTTATTTTTTTATTATTTAAATAAAAAACATTTAATAATATAATTTAAAAATTCAAAAATAAAAAATTAGTTTTTTAAAATTTTTAATTTTTTTAAAAATAATTTTTATTTTTTTATTCACCGGATAATGCTACACTTAGACAGTACACTTTTTTTACTGTTCTTGTTCACAAATTAAGAATAAATTAATTTAAAAATTTTAATTTTTTAATTTTTTTGTATATTTTTGGAATTTTTATTTTTTTACAACTAGAAAAAAATTTTAGTTTAAAATTTAAAAAATAATAAAGTTACAGATCTGTTGTTTACTAGATATTATTGTACTTTATTTTTTTATTATTTAAATAGAAAATATTTAATAATATAATTTAAAAATTAAAAAATAAAAAATTTAGTTTTTTAAAATTTTTAATTTATTTAAAAATATTTTTAATTTTTTTATTCACCCGATAATGCTACGCTCAGATAGTAGACTTTTTTTATTGCACTTGTTCACATATTAAGAAAAAATTAATTTAAAAAATTTAATTTTTTAGTTTTTTTATATTTTTGGAATTTTTTATTTTTTTCAACTAGAAAAAAATTTTTAGTTTAAAATTTAAAAAAATAATAAAGTTACAGATCTGTTGTTTACTAGATATTGCTTGACTTTATTTTTTTATTATTTAAATAAAAAACATTTAATAATATAATTTAAAAATTCAAAAATAAAAAATTTAGTTTTTTAAAATTTTTAATTTTTTTAAAAATATTTTTTATTTTTTTATTCACTGGATAATGCTACACTCAGACAGTAGACTTTTTTTACTACACTTGTTCACAAATTAAGAATAAATTAATTTAAAAATTTTAATTTTTTAATTTATTTTTATATTTTTGGAATTTTTTATTTTTTTCAACAAGAAAAAAATCTTTAGTTTAAAATTTAAAAAAATAATAAATTTACAGATTTGTTATTTAGTAGATATTGCTTGACTTTATTTTTTTATTATTTAAATAAAAAACATTTAATAATATAATTTAAAAATTTAGTTTTTTTAATTTTTAATTTTTTAAAAATATTTTTTATTTGTTTATTCACCGGATAATGCTACACACAGACAGTAGACTTTTTTTACTACACTTGTTCACAAATTAAGAATAAATTAATTTAAAAATTTTAATATTTTAATTTTTTGTATATTTTTGGAATTTTTATTTTTTTACAACTAGAAAAAAAATTTAGTTTAAAATTTAAAAAATAATAAATTTACAAATCTGTTGTTTACTAGATATTACTGTACTTTATTCTTTTATTATTTAAATAAAAAACATTTAGTAATATAATTTAAAATTTCAAAAATAAAAAATTTAGTTTTTTAAAATTTTTAATTTTTTTAAAAATATTTTTTATTTTTTATTCACCGGATAATGCTACACTCAGACAGTAGACTTTTTTTTACTTCACTTGTTCAGAAATTAAGAATAAATTAATTTAAAAATTTAATTTTTTAATTTTTTTATATTTTTGGAATTTTTTATTTTTTTCAACTAGAAAAAAAATTTTAGTTTAAAATTTTAAAAAATAATAAAGTTACAGATCTGTTGTTTACTAGATATTGCTGGACTTTATTTTTTTAGTATTCAAATAAAAAACATTTAATAATATAATTTAAAAATTCAAAAATAAAAAATTTAGTTTTTTAAAATTTTTAATTTTTTAAAAATATTTTTATTCACCGTATAATGCTACACTCAAATAGTAAACTTTTTTTTCTGCACTTGTTCACAAATTAAGGATAAATTAATTTAAAATTTTTAATTTTTTGTATATTTTTGGAATTTTTTATTTTTGTCAACAAGAAAAAAATGTTTTAGTTTAAAATTTAGAAAAATAATAAATTTACAGATCTGTTGTTTACTAGATATTACTGGACTTTATTTTTTTTATTATTTAAATAAAAAACATTTAATAATATAATTTAAAAATTCAAAAATAAAAAATTTTGTTTTTTAAAATTTTTAATTTTTTTAAAAATATTTTTTATTTTTTATTCACCAGATAATGCTACACTCAGATAGTAGACTTTTTTTACTGTACTTGTTCACAAATTAAGAATAAATTAATTTAAAAATTTTAATTTTTTAATTTTTTTGTATATTTTTGGAATTTTTATTTTTTTACAACTGGAAAAAAATTTTAGTTTTAAATTTAAAAAAATAATAAAGTTACAGATCTGTTGTTTACTAGAAACACTGTACTTTATTTTTTTATTATTTAAATAAAAAACATTTAATAATATAATTTAAAATTTCAAAAATAAAAAATTTAGTTTTTTAAAATTTTTAATTTTTTTAAAAATAGTTTTTATTTTTTATTCACCGGATAATGCTACACTCAGACAGTAGACTTTTTTTTACTTCACTTGTTTAGAAATTAAGAATAAATTAATTAAAAAAATTTAATTTTTTAATTTTTTGTATATTTTTTGAATTTTTATTTTTTTAGAACTAGAAAAAAAATTTAGTGTAAAATTTAAAAAAATAATAAAGTTACAGATATGTTTTTTACTAAATATTGTTGTAATTTATTTTTTTGTTATTTAAATAAAAAACATTTAATAATATAATTTAAAAATTAAAAAATAAAAAATTTGGTTTTTTAAAATTTTTAATTTATTTAAAAATATTTTTTATTTTTTTATTCAACGGATAATGCTACCCTCAGACAGTAGACTTTTTTTATTGCACTTGTTCACAAATTAAGAATAAATTAATTTAAAAATTTAATTTTTTAGTTTTTTATAATTTTTGGAAGTTTTTATTTTTTTCAACTAGAAAAAAATTTTTTACTTTAAAATTTAAAAAAATAATAAAGTTACAGATCTGTTGTTTACTAGATATTGCTTGACTTTATTTTTTTATTATTTAAATAAAAACATTTAATAATATAATTTAAAAATTCAAAAATAAAAAATTTAGTTTTTTAAAATTTTTAATTTTTTTAAAAATATTTATTATTTTTATATTCACTGGATAATGCTACACTCAGACAGTAGACTTTTTTTACTACACTTGTTCAAAAATTAAGAATAAATTAATTTAAAAATTTTAATTTTTTAATTTTTTTGTATATTTTTGGAATTTTTTATTTTTTTCAACAAGAAAAAAATGTTTTAGTTTAAAATTTAAAAAAATAATAAAGTTACAGATTTGTTGTTTACTAGATATTGCTGGACTTTATTTTTTATTATTTAAATAAAAAACATTTAATAATATCATTTAAAAATTCAAAAATAAAAAATTTAGTTTTTTAAAATTTTTAATTTTTTTAAAAATATTTTTTATTTTTTTATTCACCATATAATGTTACACTCAAATAGTAGACTTTTTTTATTGCACTTGTTCACAAATTAAGAATAAATTAATTTAAAAATTTTAATTTTTTAATTTTTTTGTATATTTTGGGAATTTTTATTTTTTTACAACTAGAAAAAATTTTTGTTTAAAATTTAAAAAAATAATAAAGTTACAGATCTGTTTTTTACTAAATATTGCTGTACTTTATTTTTTTATTATTTAAATAAAAAACATTTAATAATATAATTTAAAATTTCAAAAATAAAAAATTGGGTTTTTTAAAATTTTTAATTTTTTTAAAAATATTTTTTATTTTTTATTCACCGGATAATGCTACACTCAGACAGTAGACTTTTTTACCGCACTTGTTCACAAATTAAGAATAAATAATTTAAAAATTTTAATTTTTTAATTTATTTGTATATTTTTGGAATTTTTTATTTTTGTCAACAAGAAAAAAATGTTTTAGTTTAAAATTTAAAAAAATAATAAAGTTACAGATCTGTTGTTTACTAGATATTGCTGGACTTTATTTTTTTATTATTTAAATAAAAAACATTTAATAATATCATTTAAAAATTCAAAAATAAAAAATTTAGTTTTTTAAAATTTTTAATTTTTTTAAAAATATTTTTTATTTTTTTATTCACCATATAATGTTACACTCAAACAGTAGACCTTTTTTATTGCACTTGTTCACAAATTAAGAATAAATTAATTTAAAAATTTTAATTTTTTAATTTTTTTGTATATTTTTGGAATTTTTATTTTTTTACAAGAAAAAATTTTAGTTTAAAATTTAAAAAAAATAAAGTTACAGATCTGTTTTTTACTAAATATTGCCGTACTTTATTTTTTATTATTTAAATAAAAAACATTTAATAATATAATTTAAAATTTCAAAAATAAAAAATTTAGTTTTTTAAAATTTTTAATTTTTTTAAAAATATTTTTTATTTTTTATTCACCGGATAATGCTACACTCAGACAGTAGACTTTTTTTACTGCACTTGTTCACAAATTAAGAATAAATTAATTTAAAAATTTTAATTTTTAATTTTTTGTATATTTTTGGAATTTTTTTTTTCAACAAGAATAAAAGTTTAAGTTTAAAATTTAAAAAAATAATAAATTACAGATCTGTTGTTTACTAGATATTGCTGGACTTTATTTTTTTATTATTTGAATAAAAAACATTTAATAATATAATTTAAAAATTCAAAAATAAAAAATTTAGTTTTTTAAATTTTTAATTTTTTTAAAAATATTTTTTATTTTTTTATTCACCGGATAATGCTACACTCAGACAGTAGATTTTGTTTACTGTACTTGTTCACAATTAAGAATAAATTAATTTAAAAATTTTAATTTTTTAATTTTTTGTATATTTTTGGAATTTTTATTTTTTTACAACTAGAAAAAAATTTTAGTTTAAAATTTAAAAAAATAATAAAGTTACAAATCTGTTGTTTCTAGATATTACTGTACTTTATTCTTTTATTATTTAAATAAAAAACATTTAGTAATAAATTTAAAATTTCAAAAATAAAAAATTTAGTTTTTTAAAATTTTTATTTTTTTAAAAATATTTTTTATTTTTTATTCACTGGATAATGCTACACTCAGACAGTAGACTTTTTTTACTGCACTTGTTCACAACTTAAGAATAAATTAATTTAAAAATTTTAATATTTTAATTTATTTGTATATTTTTGGAATTTTTTATTTTTTTCAACAAGAAAAAAAGTTTTAGTTTAAAATTTAAAAAAATAATAAATTTACAGATCTGTTGTTTACTAGATATTGCTGGACTTTATTTTTTTATTATTTGAATAAAAAACATTTAATAATATAATTTAAAATTCAAAAATAAAAATTTAGTTTTTTAAAATTTTTAATTTTTTTAAAAATATTTTTTATTTTTTTATTCACCATAGTACACTCAGACAGTAGATTTTTTTTACTGTACTTGTTCACAAATTAAGAATAAATTAATTTAAAAATTTTAATTTTTAATTTTTTTGTATATTTTTGGAATTTTTATTTTTTTACAACTAGAAAAAAATTTTAGTTTAAAATTTAAAAAAATAATAAAGTTACAGATTGTTGTTTCTAGATATTACTGTACTTTATTCTTTTATTATTTAAATAAAAAACATTTAATAATATAATTTAAAATTTCAAAAATAAAAAATTTAGTTTTTTAAAATTTTTAATTTTTTTAAAAATATTTTTTATTTTTTATTCACCGGATAATGCTACACTCAGACAGTAGACTTTTTTTTACTTCACTTGTTCAGAAATTAAGAATAAATTAATTTAAAAATTTAATTTTATAATTTTTTTATATTTTTAGAATTTTTTATTTTTTTCAACTAGAAAAAAATTTTTAGTTTAAAATTTAAAAAAATAATAAAGTTACAGATCTGTTGTTTACTAGATATTGCTGGACTTTATTTTTTATTATTTGAATAAAAAACATTTAATAATATAATTTAAAAATTCAAAAATAAAAAATTTAGTTTTTTAAATTTTTAATTTTTTTAAAAATATTTTTTATTTTTTTATTCACCGGATAATGCTACACTCAGACAGTAGATTTTTTTTACTGTACTTGTTCACAAATTAAGAATAAATTAATTTAAAAATTTTAATTTTTTAATTTTTTGTATATTTTTGGAATTTTTATTTTTTTACAACTAGAAAAAAATTTTAGTTTAAAATTTAAAAAAATAATAAAGTTACAGATTTGTTGTTTACTAGATATTACTGTACTTTATTCTTTTATTATTTAAATAAAAAACATTTAATAATATAATTTAAAATTTCAAAAATAAAAAATTTAGTTTTTTAAAATTTTTAATTTTTTTAAAAATATTTTTTATTTTTTATTCACCGGATAATGCTACACTCAGACAGTAGACTTTTTTTACTTCACTTGTTCAGAAATTAAGAATAAATTAATTTAAAAATTTAATTTTCTAATTTTTTTATATTTTTGAATTTTTTATTTTTTTCAACTAGAAGAAAAATTTTAGTTTAAAATTTAAAAAAATAATAAAGTTACAGATCTGTTGTTTACTAGATATTGCTGGACTTTATTTTTTTATTATTTGAATAAAAAACATTTAATAATATAATTTAAAAATTCAAAAATAAAAAATTTAGTTTTTTAAAATTTTTAATTTTTTTAAAAATATTTTTTATTTTTTTATTCACCGGATAATGCTACACTCAGACAGTAGATTTTTTTACTGTACTTGTTCACAAATTAAGAATAAATTAATTTAAAAATTTTAATTTTTAATTTTTTGTATATTTTTGGAATTTTTATTTTTTTACAACTAGAAAAAAATTTTAGTTTAAAATTTAAAAAAATAATAAAGTTACAGATTGTTGTTTACTAGATATTACTGTACTTTATTCTTTTATTATTTAAATAAAAAACATTTAATAATATAATTTAAAATTTCAAAAATAAAAAATTTAGTTTTTTAAAATTTTTAATTTTTTTAAAAATATTTTTTATTTTTTATTCACCGGATAATGCTACACTCAGACAGTAGACTTTTTTTACTTCACTTGTTCAGAAATTAAGAATAAATTAATTTAAAAATTTTAATTTTTAATTTTTTTTATTTTTTTTATCAAAGAAAAATTTTTAGTTTAAAATTTAAAAAATAATAAAGTTACAGATCTGTTGTTTACTAGATATTGCTGGACTTTATTTTTTTATTATTTGAATAAAAAACATTTAATAATATAATTTAAAAATTCAAAAATAAAAAATTTAGTTTTTTAAAATTTTTAATTTTTTAAAAATATTTTTTATTTTTTTATTCACCGGATAATGCTACACTCAGACAGTAGATTTTTTTACTGTACTTGTTCACAAATTAAGAATAAATTAATTTAAAAATTTTAATTTTTTAATTTTTTGTATATTTTTGGAATTTTTATTTTTTTACAACTAGAAAAAAATTTTAGTTTAAAATTTAAAAAAATAATAAAGTTACAGATCTGTTGTTTCTAGATATTACTGTACTTTATTTTTTATTATTTAAATAAAAAACATTTAATAATATAATTTAAAATTTCAAAAATAAAAAATTTAGTTTTTTAAAATTTTTAATTTTTTTAAAAATATTTTTTATTTTTTATTCACCGGATAATGCTACACTCAGACAGTAGACTTTTTTTACTTCACTTGTTCAGAAATTAAGAATAAATTAATTTAAAAATTTTAATTTTTAATTTTTTTATATTTTTTTTTATCCTAGAAAAAAATTTTAGTTTAAAATTTAAAAAATAATAAAGTTACAGATCTGTTGTTTACTAGATATTGCTGGACTTTATTTTTTTATTATTTAAATAAAAAACATTTAATAATATAATTTAAAAATTCAAAAATAAAAAATTTAGTTTTTTAAAATTTTTAATTTTTTAAAAATATTTTTTATTTTTTATTCACCGGATAATGCTACACTCAGACAGTAGATTTTTTTTACTGTACTTGTTCACAAATTAAGAATAAATTAATTTAAAAATTTAATTTTTAATTTTTTGTATATTTTTGGAATTTTTATTTTTTTACAACTAGAAAAAAATTTTAGTTTAAAATTTAAAAAATAATAAAGTTACAGATCTGTTGTTTCTAGATATTACTGGACTTTATTTTTTATTATTTAAATAAAAAACATTTAATAATATAATTTAAAATTCAAAAATAAAAAATTTAGTTTTTTAAAATTTTTAATTTTTTTAAAAATATTTTTTATTTTTTATTCACCGGATAATGCTACACTCAGACAGTAGATTTTTTTTACTGTACTTGTTCACAAATTAAGAATAAATTAATTTAAAAATTTTAATTTTTAATTTTTTGTATATTTTTGGAATTTTTATTTTTTTACAACTAGAAAAAAATTTTAGTTTAAAATTTAAAAAAATAATAAAGTTACAGATCTGTTGTTTACTAGATATTGCTGTACTTTATTTTTTATTATTTAAATAAAAAACATTTAATAATATAATTTAAAATTCAAAAATAAAAAATTTAGTTTTTTAAAATTTTTAATTTTTTTAAAAATATTTTTTATTTTTTATTCACCGGATAATGCTACACTCAGACAGTAGACTTTTTTTACTTCACTTGTTCAGAAATTAAGAATAAATTAATTTAAAAATTTAATTTTTAATTTTTTTATATTTTTGAATTTTTATTTTTTTCAACTAGAAAAAAATTTTAGTTTAAAATTTAAAAAAATAATAAAGTTACAGATCTGTTGTTTACTAGATATTGCTGGACTTTATTTTTTTATTATTTGAATAAAAAACATTTAATAATATAATTTAAAAATTCAAAAATAAAAAATTTAGTTTTTTAAAATTTTTAATTTTTTTAAAAATATTTTTTATTTTTTATTCACCGGATAATGCTACACTCAGACAGTAGATTTTTTTTACTGTACTTGTTCACAAATTAAGAATAAATTAATTTAAAAATTTTAATTTTTAATTTTTTGTATATTTTTGGAATTTTTATTTTTTTACAACTAGAAAAAAATTTTAGTTTAAAATTTAAAAAAATAATAAAGTTACAGATCTGTTGTTTACTAGATATTACTGTACTTTATTCTTTTATTATTTAAATAAAAAACATTTAATAATATAATTTAAAATTCAAAAATAAAAAATTTAGTTTTTTAAAATTTTTAATTTTTTTAAAAATATTTTTTATTTTTTATTCACCGGATAATGCTACACTCAGACAGTAGACTTTTTTTACTTCACTTGTTCAGAAATTAAGAATAAATTAATTTAAAAATTTAATTTTTAATTTTTTTATATTTTTGAATTTTTATTTTTTTCAACTAGAAGAAAAATTTTAGTTTAAAATTTAAAAAAATAATAAAGTTACAGATCTGTTGTTTACTAGATATTGCTGGACTTTATTTTTTTATTATTTGAATAAAAAACATTTAATAATATAATTTAAAAATTCAAAAATAAAAAATTTAGTTTTTTAAAATTTTTAATTTTTTAAAAATATTTTTTATTTTTTTATTCACCGGATAATGCTACACTCAGACAGTAGATTTTTTTTACTGTACTTGTTCACAAATTAAGAATAAATTAATTTAAAAATTTTAATTTTTTAATTTTTTGTATATTTTTGGATTTTTATTTTTTTACAACTAGAAAAAAATTTTAGTTTAAAATTTAAAAAAATAATAAAGTTACAGATCTGTTGTTTCTAGATATTACTGTACTTTATTCTTTTATTATTTAAATAAAAAACATTTAATAATATAATTTAAAATTTCAAAAATAAAAAATTTAGTTTTTTAAAATTTTTAATTTTTTTAAAAATATTTTTTATTTTTTATTCACCGGATAATGCTACACTCAGACAGTAGACTTTTTTTACTGTACTTGTTCACAAATTAAGAATAAATTAATTTAAAAATTTAATTTTTAATTTTTTGTATATTTTTGGAATTTTTTATTTTTTTCAACTAGAAAAAAATTTTAGTTTAAAATTTAAAAAAATAATAAAGTTACAGATCTGTTGTTTACTAGATATTGCTGGACTTTATTTTTTTATTATTTAAATAAAAAACATTTAATAATATAATTTAAAAATTCAAAAATAAAAAATTTAGTTTTTTAAAATTTTTAATTTTTTTAAAAATATTTTTTATTTTTTATTCACCGGATAATGCTACACTCAGACAGTAGACTTTTTTTACTGCACTTGTTCACAAATTAAGAATAAATTAATTTAAAAATTTTAATTTTTAATTTTTTGTATATTTTTGGAATTTTTATTTTTTTCAACTAGAAAAAAATTTTAGTTTAAAATTTAAAAAATAATAAAGTTACAGATCTG
Organism: Arachis hypogaea; assembly: GCF_003086295.3. Classification (NCBI taxonomy): domain Eukaryota; kingdom Viridiplantae; phylum Streptophyta; class Magnoliopsida; order Fabales; family Fabaceae; genus Arachis; species Arachis hypogaea. The sequence continues at coordinate 67,769,305 of NC_092036.1, forward strand.
TTGTTTACTAGATATTGCTGGACTTTATTTTTTTATTATTTAAATAAAAAACATTTAATAATATAATTTAAAAATTCAAAAATAAAAAATTTAGTTTTTTAAAATTTTTAATTTTTTTAAAAATATTTTTTATTTTTTTATTCACCGGATAATGCTACACTCAGACAGTAGATTTTTTTACTGTACTTGTTCACAAATTAAGAATAAATTAATTTAAAAATTTTAATTTTTTAATTTTTTGTATATTTTTGGAATTTTTATTTTTTTACAACTAGAAAAAAATTTTAGTTTAAAATTTAAAAAAATAATAAAGTTACAGATCTGTTGTTTTCTAGATATTACTGTACTTTATTTTTTATTATTTAAATAAAAAACATTTAATAATATAATTTAAAATTTCAAAAATAAAAAATTTAGTTTTTTAAAATTTTTAATTTTTTTAAAAATATTTTTTATTTTTTATTCACCGGATAATGCTACACTCAGACAGTAGACTTTTTTTACTTCACTTGTTCAAAATTAAGAATAAATTAATTTAAAAATTTAATTTTTAATTTTTTTATATTTTTGAATTTTTTATTTTTTTCAACTAGAAAAAAATTTTAGTTTAAAATTTAAAAAAATAATAAAGTTACAGATCTGTTGTTTACTAGATATTGCTGGACTTTATTTTTTTATTATTTAAATAAAAAACATTTAATAATATAATTTAAAAATTCAAAAATAAAAAATTTAGTTTTTTAAAATTTTTAATTTTTTTAAAAATATTTTTTATTTTTTATTCACCGGATAATGCTACACTCAGACAGTAGACTTTTTTTACTGTACTTGTTCACAAATTAAGAATAAATTAATTTAAAAATTTTAATTTTTAATTTTTTGTATATTTTTGGAATTTTTATTTTTTTCAACTAGAAAAAAATTTTAGTTTAAAATTTAAAAAATAATAAAGTTACAGATCTGTTGTTTACTAGATATTACTGGACTTTATTTTTTATTATTTAAATAAAAAACATTTAATAATATAATTTAAAAATTCAAAAATAAAAAATTTAGTTTTTTAAAATTTTTAATTTTTTAAAAATATTTTTTATTTTTTTATTCACCGGATAATGCTACACTCAGACAGTAGACTTTTTTTACTTCACTTGTTCACAAATTAAGAATAAATTAATTTAAAAATTTTAATTTTTAATTTTTTGTATATTTTTGGAATTTTTATTTTTTTCAACTAGAAAAAAATTTTAGTTTAAAATTTAAAAAAATAATAAAGTTACAGATCTGTTGTTTACTAGATATTGCTGGACTTTATTTTTTTATTATTTAAATAAAAAACATTTAATAATATAATTTAAAAATTCAAAAATAAAAAATTTAGTTTTTTAAAATTTTTAATTTTTTTAAAAATATTTTTTATTTTTTATTCACCGGATAATGCTACACTCAGACAGTAGACTTTTTTTACTGTACTTGTTCACAAATTAAGAATAAATTAATTTAAAAATTTTAATTTTTAATTTTTTGTATATTTTTGGAATTTTTATTTTTTTACAACTAGAAAAAAATTTTAGTTTAAAATTTAAAAAAATAATAAAGTTACAGATCTGTTGTTTACTAGATATTGCTGTACTTTATTTTTTATTATTTAAATAAAAAACATTTAATAATATAATTTAAAATTTCAAAAATAAAAAATTTAGTTTTTTAAAATTTTTAATTTTTTTAAAAATATTTTTTATTTTTTATTCACCGGATAATGCTACACTCAGACAGTAGACTTTTTTTACTTCACTTGTTCACAAATTAAGAATAAATTAATTTAAAAATTTAATTTTTAATTTTTTGTATATTTTTGGAATTTTTATTTTTTTCAACTAGAAAAAAATTTTAGTTTAAAATTTAAAAAAATAATAAAGTTACAGATCTGTTGTTTACTAGATATTGCTGGACTTTATTTTTTTATTATTTAAATAAAAAACATTTAATAATATAATTTAAAAATTCAAAAATAAAAAATTTAGTTTTTTAAAATTTTTAATTTTTTTAAAAATATTTTTTATTTTTTATTCACCGGATAATGCTACACTCAGACAGTAGATTTTTTTTACTGTACTTGTTCACAAATTAAGAATAAATTAATTTAAAAATTTTAATTTTTAATTTTTTGTATATTTTTGGAATTTTTATTTTTTTACAACTAGAAAAAAATTTTAGTTTAAAATTTAAAAAAATAATAAAGTTACAGATCTGTTGTTTACTAGATATTGCTGGACTTTATTTTTTTATTATTTAAATAAAAAACATTTAATAATATAATTTAAAATTCAAAAATAAAAAATTTAGTTTTTTAAAATTTTTAATTTTTTAAAAATATTTTTTATTTTTTATTCACCGGATAATGCTACACTCAGACAGTAGACTTTTTTTACTTCACTTGTTCACAAATTAAGAATAAATTAATTTAAAAATTTTAATTTTTAATTTTTTGTATATTTTTGGAATTTTTATTTTTTTCAACTAGAAAAAAATTTTAGTTTAAAATTTAAAAAAATAATAAAGTTACAGATCTGTTGTTTACTAGATATTGCTGGACTTTATTTTTTATTATTTAAATAAAAAACATTTAATAATATAATTTAAAAATTCAAAAATAAAAAATTTAGTTTTTTAAAATTTTTAATTTTTTTAAAAATATTTTTTATTTTTTATTCACCGGATAATGCTACACTCAGACAGTAGATTTTTTTACTGTACTTGTTCACAAATTAAGAATAAATTAATTTAAAAATTTTAATTTTTTAATTTTTTGTATATTTTTGGAATTTTTATTTTTTTACAACTAGAAAAAAATTTTAGTTTAAAATTTAAAAAAATAATAAAGTTACAGATCTGTTGTTTACTAGATATTGCTGACTTTATTCTTTTATTATTTAAATAAAAAACATTTAATAATATAATTTAAAATTCAAAAATAAAAAATTTAGTTTTTTAAAATTTTTAATTTTTTTAAAAATATTTTTTATTTTTTATTCACCGGATAATGCTACACTCAGACAGTAGACTTTTTTTACTTCACTTGTTCACAAATTAAGAATAAATTAATTTAAAAATTTAATTTTTAATTTTTTTATATTTTTGGAATTTTTATTTTTTTCAACTAGAAAAAAATTTTAGTTTAAAATTTAAAAAAATAATAAAGTTACAGATCTGTTGTTTACTAGATATTGCTGGACTTTATTTTTTTATTATTTAAATAAAAACATTTAATAATATAATTTAAAAATTCAAAAATAAAAAATTTAGTTTTTTAAAATTTTTAATTTTTTTAAAAATATTTTTTATTTTTTATTCACCGGATAATGCTACACTCAGACAGTAGACTTTTTTTACTGTACTTGTTCACAAATTAAGAATAAATTAATTTAAAAATTTTAATTTTTTAATTTTTTGTATATTTTTGGAATTTTTATTTTTTTCAACTAGAAAAAAATTTTAGTTTAAAATTTAAAAAAATAATAAAGTTACAGATCTGTTGTTTACTAGATATTGCTGACTTTATTTTTTATTATTTAAATAAAAACATTTAATAATATAATTTAAAATTCAAAAATAAAAAATTTAGTTTTTTAAAATTTTTAATTTTTTAAAAATATTTTTTATTTTTTATTCACCGGATAATGCTACACTCAGACAGTAGACTTTTTTTACTTCACTTGTTCACAAATTAAGAATAAATTAATTTAAAAATTTTAATTTTTTAATTTTTTGTATATTTTTGGAATTTTTATTTTTTTCAACTAGAAAAAAATTTTAGTTTAAAATTTAAAAAAATAATAAAGTTACAGATCTGTTGTTTACTAGATATTGCTGGACTTTATTTTTTATTATTTAAATAAAAAACATTTAATAATATAATTTAAAAATTCAAAAATAAAAAATTTAGTTTTTTAAAATTTTTAATTTTTTAAAAATATTTTTTATTTTTTATTCACCGGATAATGCTACACTCAGACAGTAGACTTTTTTTACTGCACTTGTTCACAAATTAAGAATAAATTAATTTAAAAATTTTAATTTTTAATTTTTTGTATATTTTTGGAATTTTTATTTTTTTACAACTAGAAAAAAATTTTAGTTTAAAATTTAAAAAAATAATAAAGTTACAGATCTGTTGTTTACTAGATATTGCTGGACTTTATTTTTTTATTATTTAAATAAAAAACATTTAATAATATAATTTAAAAATTCAAAAATAAAAAATTTAGTTTTTTAAAATTTTTAATTTTTTTAAAAATATTTTTTATTTTTTATTCACCGGATAATGCTACACTCAGACAGTAGACTTTTTTTACTGCACTTGTTCACAAATTAAGAATAAATTAATTTAAAAATTTTAATTTTTAATTTTTTTATATTTTTGGAATTTTTATTTTTTTACAACTAGAAAAAAATTTTAGTTTAAAATTTAAAAAAATAATAAAGTTACAGATCTGTTGTTTACTAGATATTGCTGACTTTATTTTTTTATTATTTAAATAAAAAACATTTAATAATATAATTTAAAAATTCAAAAATAAAAAATTTAGTTTTTTAAAATTTTTAATTTTTTTAAAAATATTTTTTATTTTTTATTCACCGGATAATGCTACACTCAGACAGTAGACTTTTTTTACTGCACTTGTTCACAAATTAAGAATAAATTAATTTAAAAATTTTAATTTTTAATTTTTTGTATATTTTTGGAATTTTTTATTTTTTTCAACTAGAAAAAAATTTTAGTTTAAAATTTAAAAAATAATAAAGTTACAGATCTGTTGTTTACTAGATATTGCTGGACTTTATTTTTTTATTATTTAAATAAAAAACATTTAATAATATAATTTAAAAATTCAAAAATAAAAAATTAGTTTTTTAAAATTTTTAATTTTTTTAAAAATATTTTTTATTTTTTATTCACCGGATAATGCTACACTCAGACAGTAGACTTTTTTTTATTGCACTTGTTCACAAATTAAGAATAAATTAATTTAAAAATTTTAATTTTTTAATTTTTTGTATATTTTTGGAATTTTTTATTTTTTCAACAAGAAAAAAAGTTTTAGTTTAAAATTTAAAAAAATAATAAATTTACAGATCTTTGTTTACTAGATATTGCTGGACTTTATTTTTTTATTATTTAAATAAAAAACATTTAATAATATAATTTAAAAATTCAAAAATAAAAAATTTAGTTTTTTAAAATTTTAATTTTTTTAAAAATATTTTTTATTTTTTATTCACCGATAATTGATGAGTATTTTTGTGGAAAATGAATTTCTCCAAAACACACAAATCTAACGGCAAGTGCACCGGTCGCATCAAGTAATAAAGACTCACGGAGTAGGTCGATCCACAAGGATTGAAGATTGAGCAATTTTAGTTTAGTGTTGATTTAGTCAAGCGAATCAAGATTTGGTTGAGTGATTTGTGATTTGCAGAATTTAAATTGCATAGAAGGTAAAGGAATGGGTAATTGCATGAATTTAAAGAGAACAGAGATTAAAGTGCTGAATCTTAAGGAACAAGAAATTAAATGGCAGAAACTTAGAACGCAAGAAATGTAAATTGCAAAATCTTAAAGTGCTGGAAATGTAAATGGCTTGAATTGTAAAGGGGAATTGGGAGTTGGATTTGCAGAAATTAAACAAGGAAAAGTAAAATTGCAACAAGCAGAGAAGTAGAGAATGATTTAGATCAAACCGGATCTTAAACAGAAAAGTAAATGAGCATGGAAACATTAAACAGAATGTAAAGTTGGGATTTAGATCTCAGGACCAAGACTAGAAAACTAAGTCTAGATTCAATGCTTCCTAGATCCAACAAGAACAATTGCAAGGGAAATGTAAATTGCAAAGAAATTAGATGAAGAGCAATTAACAGAAAATTAAATTCAAGTAAGCAGTAAAGAAACAGAGAGATCCAAGGATGAGATTGAAACAGAATTCCTTCAATTCTCAACCCAAGATCCAAGACAGTTGTAATTGAAATTGAAAGCAATAAAACTAAGAGAAGAGAATGGAATTCTCTTTCCCCAAACTAAGAATTAAAGCTCACTCAATATCTAAAACTCTCTGAAAATACCAAAAGGAAAACTTATGAAAACTAAGAAAAGAAGCTCCCGAATAACTTAATTCTAGCTATTTATGCATTTCTTCAAATGATCTTCAAGCTTGAGTTGGCTTTGCTCTTGGTGGAATTGGTTGAAAGAGCTTGTTGATTGCTTTGATTTGGAGAAACCAAAGTGAACAATTGAACCGGATTGATTTTTGTAGAAGTTGGAGTAAAAGTTTGAGCCAAAGTTAGGGTCTAACTTTTGCTCAAACTTTTCATATCAGATAGCCAAATTTACTGATGCCAACGTTGGTGCAAAAGTTAGGGTCTAACTTTTGCTCCAACGTTGGCCTTCCTAATGCACCAATGGCGCCAACGTTAGCCAAAAGTTAGGGGCTAACGTTGGCGCAAACTTTTGCCCTAGCCTTACAACTTCATGTGCCAACGTTAGCCCAAAAGTTAGGGGCTAACGTTGCGCAAACGTGAGAACCATGGACAAATTTTTCATGCAACGTTAGCCTCCAATTAGGGGCTAACGTTGGCGCAAACGTGAGGAGCCCATGGACAAATTTTTCATGCAACGTTAGCCTCCAAGTTAGGGGCTAACGTTGGCGCAAACGTTGAGTAGCCAGGAGTGTTTTTCAAATTCTCACGTTAGCCTCAAGTTAGGGGTCTAACTTTGAGGCTAACTTTTCATCCAAAAGTTTGTGCAAAAGTTTGAGGCTAACTTCAAGTAACTTATGCTTCCTGTTAATTTACTTATTCCATTGTTCTTTTATCCTAGATTCTTTTGTTCACTTTTTAGTTTTTATATTTAATAACAAAACATGTATGTTAAATATAATATTCATTTTTCAATATTATAATATATAAAATATAATTTTATTCATTATTTTTTCAAAAGATATTAAATTTTTTATAAAATATATTATGTTATACTAATGCTTTCATCTAGTACTAGTAGATTTTTTTTTACTGTACTTGTTCACAAATTAAGAATAAATTAATTTAAAAATTTTAATTTTTTAATTTTTTGTATATTTTTGGAATTTTTATTTTTTTACAACTAGAAAAAAAATTTAGTTTAAAATTTAAAAAATAATAAAGTTACAGATCTGTTGTTTACTAGATATTACTGTACTTTATTTTTTTATTATTTAAATAAAAAACATTTAATAATATAATTTAAAATTTCAAAAATAAAAAATTTAGTTTTTTAAAATTTTTAATTTTTTTAAAAATATTTTTTATTTTTTATTCACCGGATAATGCTACACTCAGACAGTAGACTTTTTTTTACTTCACTTGTTCAGAAATTAAGAATAAATTAATTTAAAAAATTTAATTTTTTAATTTTTTTGTATATTTTTTGAATTTTTACTTTTTTACAAATCGAAAAAAAATTTTAGTTTAAAATTTTAAAAAATAATAAAGTTACAGATCTGTTTTTTACTAAATATTGCTGTACTTTATTTTTTTATTATCTAATACAAAAACATTTAATAATATAATTTAAAAATTCAAAAATAAAAAATTTATTTTTTAAAATTTTTAATTTTTTAAAAATATTTTTTATTTTTTTATTCACCGGATAATGCTACACTCAGACAGTAGACTTTTTTTACTGCACTTGTTCACAAATTAAGAATAAATTAATTTAAAAATTTTAATTTTAATTTTTTTATATTTTTGGAATTTTTATTTTTTACAACTAGAAAAATTTTAGTTTAAAATTTAAAAAAATAATAAAGTTACAGATCTGTTGTTTACTAGATATTGCTGACTTTATTTTTTTATTATTTAATAAAAAACATTTAATAATATAATTTAAAAATTCAAAAATAAAAAATTTAGTTTTTTAAAATTTTTAATTTTTTTAAAAATATTTTTATTTTTTATTCACTGGATAATGCTACACTCAGACAGTAGACTTTTTTTACTCACTTGTTCACAAATTAAGAATAAATTAATTTAAAAATTTTAATTTTTTATTTTTTTGTATATTTTGGAATTTTTTATTTTTTTCAACAAGAAAAAAAGTTTTAGTTTAAAATTTAAAAAAATAATAAATTTACAGATCTGTTGTTTACTAGATATTGCTGGACTTTATTTTTTTATTATTTAAATAAAAAACATTTAATAATATAATTTAAAATTCAAAAATAAAAAATTTAGTTTTTTAAAATTTTTTATTTTTAAAAATATTTTTTATTTTTTTATTCACCGGATAATGCTACACTCAGACAGTAGACTTTTTTTACTGCACTTGTTCACAAATTAAGAATAAATTAATTTAAAAATTTTAATTTTTAAATTTTTTTATATTTTTGGAATTTTTATTTTTTTACAACTAGAAAAAAATTTTTAGTTTAAAATTTAAAAAAATAATAAAGTTACAGATCTGTTGTTTACTAGATATTGCTGGACTTATTTTTTTATTATTTAAATAAAAAAAATTTAATAATATAATTTAAAAATTCAAAAATAAAAAATTTAGTTTTTAAAATTTTTAATTTTTTAAAAATATTTTTTATTTTTTTATTCACCGTATAATGCTACACTCAGACAGTAGACTTTTTTTTACTGCACTTGTTCACAAATTAAGAATAAATTAATTTAAAAATTTTAATTTTTTATTTTTTGTATATTTTTGGAATTTTTTATTTTTTTCAACAAGAAAAAAAGTTTTAGTTTAAAATTTAAAAAAATAATAAATTTACAGATCTTTGTTTACTAGATATTGCTGGACTTTATTTTTTTTATTATTTAAATAAAAAACATTTAATAATATAATTTAAAAATTCAAAAATAAAAAATTTAGTTTTTTAAAATTTTTAATTTTTTTAAAAATATTTTTTATTTTTATTCACCGGATAATGCTACACTCAGACAGTAGACTTTTTTTTACTGTACTTGTTCACAAATTAAGAATAAATTAATTTAAAAATTTTAATTTTTTAATTTTTTGTATATTTTTGGAATTTTTATTTTTTTACAACTAGAAAAAATTTTAGTTTAAAATTTAAAAAAATAATAAAGTTACAGATCTGTTGTTTACTAGATATTACTGTACTTTATTTTTTTATTATTTAAATAAAAAACATTTAAAATATAATTTAAAATTTCAAAAATAAAAAATTTAGTTTTTAAAATTTTTAATTTTTTTAAAAATATTTTTTATTTTTTATTCACCGGATAATGCTACACTCAGACAGTAGACTTTTTTTTACTTCACTTGTTCAGAAATTAAGAATAAATTAATTTAAAAATTTAATTTTTTAATTTTTTGTATATTTTTGAATTTTTATTTTTTTCAACTAGAAAAAAAATTTTAGTTTAAAATTTAAAAAAATAATAAAGTTACAGATCTGTTGTTTACTAGATATTGCTGTACTTTATTTTTTTATTATTTAATAAAAAACATTTAATAATATAATTTAAAAATTCAAAAATAAAAAATTTAGTTTTTTAAAATTTTTAATTTTTTAAAAATATTTTTTATTTTTTTATTCACCGGATAATGCTACACTCAGACAGTAGACGTTTTTTTACTGCACTTGTTCACAAATTAAGAATAAATTAATTTAAAAATTTTAATTTTTAATTTTTTTATATTTTTGGAATTTTTATTTTTTTACAACTAGAAAAATTTTAGTTTAAAATTTAAAAAAATAATAAAGTTACAGATCTGTTGTTTACTAGATATTGCTTGACTTTATTTTTTTATTATTTAAGTAAAAAACATTTAATAATATAATTTAAAAATTAAAAAATAAAAAATTTAGTTTTTTAAAATTTTTATTTTTTTTAAAAATATTTTTATTTCTTTATTCACTGGATAATGCTACACTCAGACAGTAGAACTTTTTTACTACACTTGTTCACAAATTAAGAAAAAATTAATTTAAAAATTTTAATTTTTTTATTTTTTTGTATATTTTTGGAATTTTTTATTTTTTTCAACCAGAAAAAAGTTTTAGTTTAAAATTTAAAAAAATAATAAAGTTACAAATCTGTTGTTTACTAGATATTGCTGGAGTTTATTTTTTATTATTTAAATAAAAACATTTAATAATATAATTTAAAAATTCAGAAATAAAGAAATTAGCTTTTTAAAATTTTAATTTTTTAAAAAATATTTTTTATTTTTTTATTCACCGAATAATACTACACTCAGACAGTAGTTTTTTACTGCACTTGTTCACAAATTAAGAATAAATTAATTTAAAAATTTTAATTTTTTTATTTTTTGTATATTTTTGGAATTTTTTATTTTATTCAACAAGAAAAAAATTTTTAGTTTAAAATTTAAAAAAATAATAAATTTACAGATCTATTGTTTACTAGATATTGCTGGACCTTATTTTTTATTATTTAAATAAAAAATATTTAATAATATAATTTAAAAATTCAAAAATAAAAAATTTATTTTTTAAATTTTTAATTTTTTTAAAAATATTTTTATTTTTACATTCACCGGATAATGCTACACTCATATAGTAGACTCTTTTTACTGCATTTGTTCCCAAATTAAGAATAAATTAATTTAAAAATTTTACTTTTTAAATTTTTTTAAATATTTTTGGAATTTTTATTTTTTTAAAACTAGAAAAAAATTTTAGTTTAAAATTGAAAAAAATAATAAAGTGATGGTTAAATTTGGAAAACGAATTCCAAAACACCTAAAACTCACCGGCAAGTGTACCGGGTCGCATCAAGTAATAAAACTCACGAGAGTGAGGTCGATCCCACAGGGATTGAAGGATTGAGCAATTTTAGTTTAGTGGTTGATTTAGTCAAGCGAATCAAGTCTTGGTTGAGTGGTTTGTAATTTACAGAAACTAAATTGCAGTAAAATTAAAAGGGAGAGGGATAATTGACAATAATTTAAAGTGCAGAGAAATTAAAGAGGCTGAATCTTAAAGTGCAAGTAATATAAATTGCAGAAACTTAGATTGCAAGAAATGTAAGTTGCAGAATCTTAAAGTGCAAGAAATGTAAATGGCTTGAATTGTAAAGGGAATTGGGAATTGGATATGCAGAAATTAAACAAGGAAAAGTAAAATTTCAATAAACAGAAATAGATGCAATTAAACCGGATCTTAAATGAAAATAAAAATAAGCTTGGTGTAACAACGAAACAAGGAAATTGAAATTAAAAACTGTAGATCTCAGGACTCAAGAGATTAGATAGCCAAGTCTAGATCTCACAGCCTTCTCAGATCCAGCAAGAACAATTGCAGAGGAAATGAAGAAAAGTAAATTGCAGAGAAAGTAGAAGAAGAAGCAATAAACAGAAATAGAAATTTAATTATGCAGAAAATTTAACAAGATCTCAAGATGAGATTGAAACAGAAGTCCTTCAATTCTCCACCCAAGATCCAAAGCAAGAAAAGTAAAGAGTGCTGAGCAAGAACAAGGAAGAAGAGAGATCAAGTCTCCTTCCTAATTCTCTTGAATTCTAAAAACAGCAACCAAAAATGTAAAGGTGAGCTCTCTCTGTAAGTGTTCTAAGAATTCTCCAAGAAAAACTCCCCGAAAACTTAAATTCTAAGCTATTTATACACTCTCTTCAAATGATCTTCAAGCCTTGAATTGGGCCTTTGCTCTTGATGGACTTGGGTTGAAAAAGGCCTCTGTTGATTGCACTTGGAGTTGAGAGAAACCCATTTTGAACTGGACATAAAGCACAAAAGCTTGAGTCAAAGTTTGAGGCAAACTTTGGCTCAAGCTTTTCATATCAGCCACCCCCTTTTGCTGCTATCCACGTTTGAGCTAAAGTTTGAGGTCAAACTTTAAGCCAAACGTGGATCCCCTTGTGTGCATGTGTGGTGCCAACGTTTGCCAAAAAGCTTGAGCAAACGTTGCGCAAGCTTTTCTCCTCCAGGGTGTGTATGTGTGCGCCAACGTTTGCCAAAAAGTTTGAGGCAAACGTTGGCGCAAGCTTTTTGCCTCCAGGGTAAATTCAATTCTTCCCAAAAGTTTGAGCTAAAGTTTGAGGCAAGCTTTTGCTCAAGCTTTTCGTTCTCTCTTGCTCCTTGCCCTTTCTTCTTTTTCAACTTTTCAAAGCTTTTTCACCTATATCAATCAACAAACAATCAAAGCTATGCTCAAGATCATGAGTTTGTTATTCTTTCATAATATATGACAATTATAGCACAAAATCTCATGAAATTACATAAATTCATCCATGGTTGATTGAATCAAAGGAAACATGAAATTCTACCCAATTGGCTTGCTTATGGCTCAAGAAAGTGCATAAAATCAATTGCAAACATAAGAAAAAGACTACTGAAACTAGGCTAAGATGACTCGTCATCATAAAGTTACAGATCTGTTTTTTACTAAATATTGCTGTACTTTATTTTTTTATTATTTAATAAAAAACATTTAATAATATAATTTAAAAATTAAAAAATAAAAAATTTAGTTTTTTAAAATTTTTAATTTTTTTAAAAATATTTTTTATTTTTTTATTCACCGAATAATGCTACACTCAGACAATAGACTTTTTTTACTGCACTTGTTCACAAATTGAGAATAAATTAATTTAAAAATTTTATTTTTTTAATTTTTTAAATATTTTTGGAATTTTTATTTTTTTACAACTAGAAAAAATTTTTAGTTTAAAATTTAAAAAAATAATAAAGTTACAGATCTGTTGTTTACTAGATATTGCTTGACTTTATTTTTTTTATTATTTAAATAAAAAACATTTAATAATATAATTTAAAAATTCAAAAATAAAAAATTTAGTTTTTTAAAATTTTTAATTTTTTTAAAAATATTTTTTATTTCTTTATTCACTAGATAATGCTATACTCAAACAATAGACTTTTTTTATTGCACTTGTTCACAAATTAAGAATAAATTAATTTAAAAATTTAATTTTTTAATTTTTTTGTATATTTTTGGAATTTTTTACTTTTTTCAACAAGAAAAAAAGTTTTAGTTTAAAATTTAAAAAAATAATAAATTTACAGATCTGTTGTTTACTAGATATTGCTGGACTTTATTTTTTTATTATTTAAATAAAAAACATTTAATAATATAATTTAAAAATTCAAAAATAAAAAATTTAGTTTTTTAAAATTTTTAATTTTTTTAAAAATATTTTTTATTTTTTTATTCACCGGATAATGCTACACTCAGACAGTAGACTTTTTTTTACTGTACTTGTTCAAAATTAAGAATAAATAATTTAAAAATTTTAATTTTTTAATTTTTTGTATATTTTTGGAATTTTTATTTTTTTACAACTAGAAAAAAATTTTAGTTTAAAATTAAAAAAATAATAAAGTTACAGATCTGTTGTTTACTAGATATTACTGTACTTTATTTTTTTATTATTTAAATAAAAAACATTTAAGAATATAATTTAAAATTTCAGAAATAAAGAATTTAGTTTTTTAAAATTTTTTACTTTTTTAAAAATATCTTTTATTTTTTATTCACCGGATAATGCTCCACTCAAACAGTAGACTTTTTTTTTACTTCACTTGTTCAGAAATTAAGAATAAATTAATTTAAAAAATTTAATTTTTTAATTTTTTTGTATATTTTTGGAATTTTTTATTTTTTTCAACAAGAAAAAATTTTTTAGTTTAAAATTTAAAAAAATAATAAATTTACAGATCTGTTGTTTACTAGATATTGCTGGACTTTATTTTTTTTATTATTTAAATAAAAAACATTTAATAATATAATTTAAAAATTCAAAAATAAAAAATTTACTTTTTTAAAATTTTTAATTTATTTAAAAATATTTTTTATTTTTTTATTCATCGGATAATGCTACACTCAGACAGTAGACTTTTTTTATTGCACTTGTGCACAAATTAAGAATAAATTAATTTAAAAATTTTAATTTTTTAATTTTTTGTATATTTTTGGAATTTTTTATTTTTTCAACAAGAAAAAAAGTTTTAGTTTAAAATTTAAAAAAATAATAAATTTACAGATCTGTTGTTTACTAGATATTGCTGGACTTTATTTTTTTTATTATTTAAATAAAAAACATTTAATAATATAATTTAAAAATTCAAAAATAAAAAACTTAGTTTTTTAAAATTTTTAATTTTTTTAAAAATATTTTTTATTTTTTTATTCATCGGATAATGCTACACCCACATGATGTGTGGAAAACGATCCAACACAAAACTCACCGGCAAGTGTACCGGGTCGCATCAAGTAATAAAACTCACGGGAGTGAGGTCGATCCCACAGGGATTAAAGGATTGAGCAATTTTAGTTCAGTGGTTGATTTAATCAAGCGAATTAAGTATTGGTTGAGTGATTTTGTATCCAACAGTAAGTAAATAGCAGAGAATGTAAAGGGGGAGGGATGAATTGCAGAATTTAAAGAGAACTGAAAGTAAAGGTGCTGAATCTTAAAGAACAAGAAATTAAATGACTAAAATTTAAAGTGCAAGAAATATAAATTGCAGTAACTTAAAGTGCAAGAAATATAAATTGCTTGAATGGAAAAAGGGAGTTGAGGACTGGGAATTCAGAATTTAAGCAAGGGAAATTAAATTGCAGCAATTAATAAAGCAGAAGATGAATTGAAAGTAACTAAGATTCAAACAGAAAGTGAAAATGTAATGGTTCAGCAGAAGAACCAAAAAGAGAATTAGAACTCAGGGCTCCAGAGACTAGATAGAAAAGTCTAGATCTCAATTGCCCTTCCCAGATCCAAGTTCACAAAGCAATTAATCAAGAAATTAAAGAAGAAGCAGTAAAGGAAATGTAATTGAACTCAATTATGCAGAAGAGAAATTAAAGAGATCTTGAATGGAGATTGAGACAGAAATTCCTCAATTCTTCACACCCAAGACTCAAGCAAGAAAAGTAAAAATGCTCAAGCAAGAACGAGGAAGAAGAGAGATCAATTCTCCTTCCCAATTCTCTAAAATCTCAGTTCCAAGCTCTCAAAGAAAATGAAGTCTCAAAATGTAAAAGTTCAAAAATCAAAATAAGGGTCCCTAATTACATCAAACTATCTCCTATTTATACACTTTCTATTCTTGGATTTTGGAATTTGGATGGGCTTTTGATTTGGTGAAGAAATGAATTAAATTGGATTTTTAATCCAATTTTCAGCCCATGAGAGATTAGCTTCCAGGAGGCTGCCCTGCCCTTATGGAGGGCAGAGCAGTAAATGGTGCATGCGGCCTCGTGCGTGTGATGGGCGTTCAAGATGCTGCCCTGCCCTTGTGGAGGGCTGGGCAGAGTTGCCATGGTGCGCCAAGTGCTGCCCGTGCGTGCTTGCTGTGCGCCAAGCTCATGCCCGTGCGTCCAAAATGCTACGTCATGCACTAAGAAATGCTACCCTGCCCTTGTGTAGGGCAGGGCAGTGTTGCCAATGGATGAAGTCCCAAGTTCGAAACTTGGTGGAGGCACACGCTGCTCTTTTTTTCTTGGTTTTCTTGGCACCAAAGTAACGCCTAGTTCCTTGCTTCCTCATGGTGCTGTGTTCGATTCTTGGAGATTGAAAGCAAGCTAATTTTTGCTTGTTTTCCTCGTAATTGAGCGCTACTCCTTTCCTCTTTGTTCTTGGGTTCGAAACCCATAGGAAACACTAGGAAGCAATTTCCTTTGAATTATTCTTGGATGAAGCCCGATATTGCTCTTGAGGAGGGCAGGGCAGAGTTTTTGTTTCCTTTGGTCCTTGGCATCAAATTGTGCTCCGCCCTTGTTGTGGGCAGGGCAATGATGCTTTTCAAGGCTTGGTTCAATATGCTGCTCTCCTGGAGGGCAGTGTGCTCTTGTGGAGGGCAGTGTTTGCTTCCTCCTTCTATGTTGCACCACACTTCTCATTTCTTGGCCACACTTCTTAAGCCACGTTTTTCTTCTTTTCTTCCTTTCTTCACCTACAAGAAACCAAAACAACCAATCAAAGTATCTCTAAAATTATAAGGTTTATAATTCATTAAAAATCAATTAATTTTAGTTCAAACCTCATGATTTAGCATCAATTTAATGGTGGTTGTTTGATTTAAGGAAGTCATGCATTTTCATTGCAAATTACTTACTTAGGATGCAAGAAAGTGTATAAAGGCTAGTAAAACAAGTGAAATTAGCTTGAAAAATGGGTATATGATGACCTGTCATCACAACACCAAACTTAATTCTTGCTTGTCCCCAAGCAAGCATCAACACTAAGAGAAAATGAAATGAACAAGAAAAGCAAACATATCCTTATTAGGCATATAGCAGAACTTGATTCATGGTGTTTTTATGCAGACAATGATAACTCAGTTATTGTTTGCTGTTACATAATATACACTTTTCCTCAAAGGCCTACTAAACTTGTTGTTATAAGGTTTACTCTTTACTTGCTCCCTTGCTAACTTTTCTTTTCTCAAGTTGCTTAACAAGCTTATTATTCTTTGAAGGCTTGGTATCTAATGTTGCAGTAGTAGCCTTTGGCTTTATTTTTACTCAACATCTTTCCACCACAGACACATGGCTCACTATTTCCTCCTAGGATCATTGATGCCCGGCATCTCTTTGGATAACTAAATGTTCTGTATCTAGGTTGCTCTTTATTGTGGACTTTCAATTGGCCATCCCAAATCAGTTGATCTAAGTGACCGGGTTTTGAAATACCCCTCAGAATTTACTTATCCAAGCATATCCTAGTACAAGAACACCACAGGCATGTATCCTAGGGTCCAAGCTATTGGTGTCCAGCCTTTATTCTTTATTTTTCTTGCCACATTGGCTTTTTCTATTTCCTTTTCTTTCTGTTTTATTTTTTTTTCTCAAGGGATTTTTCTTTATTGATAGGATCCTTTATAACAGCAAGCTAGCTCACACTTCAATGAAAATGACATTATGCAGCAATTATTTCATGAGTTATGCATTTAATCAAACACATACACCACCATTAACTTCCATTCTAACTTATGCAACATTGAATATTTGCTTTCTAATTCAAACAATTCTCTTTTATTCAAGCATATGGGAAACAAAACAAAATTCAGGTAGGTGATGAATGACAAGCATTATGCAGATTAACATACTTAATCAAACAACTTCACTTGCAACTAGATAAACACTTTAGTAGGATATATAATGGTTTCCATGTTCAAAACAATTCATAGCAGCAAGGATTAAGTTTAGATACAACCTCTGAAGTTGCAGCCCTTTGATTTTTCCTTCTATTGTGTTTTCTTTGAGTTAAGATGCACAATATCTTCAATTGTTGACTCATGTCCTGCATAATTCTCAAAGTTGCTTGCTTCTCAAGCCCTTAATTGCATGGTTAGTATGCATAAATTGAGTGTGGCTCTTGGATTTATTTTGGTGTGAGAATACCAAACTTAATTACTTGCCACTGTCTCTGATGCAACAGGTTAACCATATGTGAAACCTTGTGTCCTTGCTAAAGGTTATGGAGTTAAAGCTAAAAAGCAGTTAAATAGTTGAATAATTTGTCTGATTGCTTGGAGCTAGCATTGTGCAGGAAGTGAGAATGTTCTTTTAAGTGAGATTTTGGTGGAACACCAAACTTAAAATCTTTTATTCTCCCTTAAATTGTTTTGGTGTGCAACACCAAACTTAGCTCCTTGCAATACATACTTAATTATTCAACATTTTTATTGAAATAGCTATGAAAAGAAAACTACCTCAGGTTGGGTTGCCTCCCAACAAGCGCTTCTTTATTGTCACTAGCTTGACATCTTATCCTTTGATCATGGGGGTTGAAAATCATAGTGCCTCAGCTTTTCTCCTCTTACTGTGAACTTCCTTCCGGTATCCTCTTTGATGATCTCTAGGTGTTCAAGTGAAAGGATCCGGTTCACAGTATAGCACTCAGATGATTGTGGAGACACCTTCATTGGTTGGGTGTTTAACATCACTTTATCCCCTGGTGAGAAGCCTTCAGTGGGAATTTTCTTATTTCTCCACCCTTTTGGCCTCTTCTTCTTTTCTTCTTTCTCAGGAGATAATTCATGCCTTGGTGGTTCTTTATCTGGAGTGTTGAGGCTCACATCTGGGGGTTTTAGATCTAGTTCCTCCTTGATTTCTTTGGTCTGTTGCACCATCTCTACTTCTTTGAAGCATGGATTTGGAAGTCTTGGAGTTAACTCATTGAATGCCTCTTTCAAGCTTTGATCCCTGGCTTTATCCTCTGTACAATCTTCTTCTTGAGTGGGTTCATGCAGGGTTTTAAAAACATGGAATGCTAGGTGCTCATCAGGCACTCTCAACAACAACTCCCCTTTTTCAACATCTATCAATGCTCTGCCTATAGCCAGGAAAGGCCTCCCCAGAATGATGGGAGTGTTAGGGTCCTCCTCCATATCCAAGATGATAAAATCAGCTGGGAGAAGGAATTTCCCCATCTTTACCAGTACATTCTCTACAACTCCAAGTGCTTACTGGATGGATTTGTCAGCCATTTGCAGGAGTATTCGTGTGGATTTCAGCTCACAAATTCGGAGTTTCCTCATTAGAGACAAAGGCATCAAGTTTATGCTTGCACCAAGGTCACAGAATGACTTCTCAATTGTTATGTCTCCTATGGTGCAAGGTATGTAAAACCTCCCAGGATCATCTTTCTTCTCTGGCAACTCTCTTTGGAGGATAGCACTACATTCCTTTGTCATCTCAACAATTTGTCCTTCCTTCAAGGGTATTTTCTTTGTTAGCACTTCTTTCATAAATTTGGCATATAATGGCATCTGTTCAAGTGCTTCTAAGAAAGGAATATTGATGCTGAGTGTCTTGAATATGTCCAGGAACTTTGAATATTGCTTATCCTCATTGTCCTTTTTGAACCTCTGAGGGTATGGAAGTTTGGGGATATCTGGCTTCACCCCTTCCTTCTTCTCTTGTAGCTGTGTTTCAAGGATGTCCTCATCTTTCTTTGAGCTTTTTGCATTCTTGGTCTTTATCTCCTCTTCACTTCTTTCTTCTGTCTCTTCTTGTGGAACTTTTCTGTTGTGTTCTTTCTGATTGATGGCTTCCTTCTCACTTCCCATCATGATTGCTTTGCACTCCTCCCACTTTGTAGCTTTTCCTTTGTCCCTTGGGTGGTCTTGAGTAGCAATAGGGGATGTATTTGATTGCTTCTCACCCATCTCTGTAATTTGTTTAGCCATTTGTTCCATATGCCTCTCAAGATTTCTGATTGAAGCTTCTTGGTTTTTAATTGTAGCTTCTTGGTTTTTGATTGAGGCTTCTTGGTTTTTACTTGTTATGGCTTGATCCTTCCGTGCTGCTTCCTGATCTTGTTTTGCCATCTCTTGATTTTTCATGAGTTTCTCTATCATTATCTCTTGGTGCTTCATCATCTTTTCCATCAATATCTCCAAGTTGGAGATTCTTTGAGTGTCTTGTGACACTTGTGGCTGGTTGTGAGATGTTGAAGGTTGATGGTAGGTGTTTTGGTTAGTGGTTTGGTTATTGGGTGAATAGTAGCTAGAATTTGGGTGGTTGTTTTGGGGTTTTCTATATGGATTGGGGTTAGTGTTTTGCTGGTTGTGGTTTTGGTTGTTTCTTGAGTTGTTTTGGTTTGAGTTTCTTTGCCATGGTTGCTGGTTTTGAGTGTGGTTATCTCCTCATCTTATGTTTGGATGGCTCTTCCAGGATGGATTGTAGGTGTCACCATAGACTTCATTTTTCCCGGAGCTTTGGTTATGCACATGAGGTTATTTCTGCTGCTGATCTTCTTGGTTTTCTTCATTTTGCCCCCAGGGAGTTGTTGGTTGGCTTGTGGAACTTACTGATGCTACTTGTAGGCCATCAATTCTTTTGGCCATTTGCTCAAATTGTTGCTGAAATTTGCTGCTGCATCACTTTGTTTTGAGCTAGGATTGAGTCAACTCCCTCTAACTCCATCACTCCTCTTCTTTGTGACGGTTGGCGTTGCCTTTGATGAGCAAAGAAATACTGGTTGTTAGCCACCATGTCAATGAGGTTTTGAGCCTCTTCTGCAGTTTTCATCAGTTGCAATGATCCTCCAACTGAGTGATCAAGTGCCTCTTGAGCCTTCAGCGTAAGTCCTTCATAGAAGTTCTGCAGCTTGTCCCACTCAGTGAACATCTCTGGTGGACATTTCTTCAGCAGAGCCTTATATCTTTCCCATGCCTCATATAGATTTTCAGCATCCAATTGTGTGAATGTCTGCACCTCAGTCTTCAACCGAATGATCCTTTGAGGGGGGTAAAACTTGGCAAGAAACTTACTCACCAAATCATCCCAAGTGTTGATGCTTTCTCTTGGAAATGACTCAAGCCATTGAGTAGCTTTGTCCTTCAGGGAAAATGGAAACAGCAACAATTTGTAACTGTCAGGATGCACACCATTGGTCTTCACTGTGTCACATATCCTCAGGAAGGTGGATAGGTGCTGGTTTGGATCTTCCAAGGGGCCTCCTCCATAAGAACAGTTGTTCTGCACCAAGGTGATGAGTTGGGGCTTCAATTCAAAGTTATTTGCATCGACATTTCGGGTAAGAATGCTACTCCCACAATGCCTTGGATTAGCAAATGTATACGAAGCCAATACTCTCCTTTGGGGCTGACCATTGTCGTTGGCCATTCCCACTTGTGGATTTGTTGGATTTTCCTCCATTTCTTGGTTCTCTTCTCAACCTCCAAAGTGTTTCAGGATCAAAAGGTGTGGATTCATAGCTTCTTCCTCCTGACATAAACACAGAACCAGGAACCATAATTATACACTCTATTGTTAGAGTGAAGTTAGTGTTAGCTTAAGCAAAAATTCAAACAGTTAGTATGCTTAGTAAAAAATTAAAGGAACAGAAAAGAAAAAGTGCTTGATCTAGATCTCCACTTCACTTAATCATTGTCAATCTATTTCAATCCCTGGCAACGGCGCCAAAAACTTGATGTGTGGAAAACGATCCAACACAAAACTCACCGGCAAGTGTACCGGGTCGCATCAAGTAATAAAACTCACGGGAGTGAGGTCGATCCCACAGGGATTGAAGGATTGAGCAATTTTAGTTCAGTGGTTGATTTAGTCAAGCGAATAAAGTATTGGTTGAGTGATTTTGTATCCAACAGTAAGTAAATAGCAGAGAATGTAAAGGGGGAGGGATGAATTGCAGAATTTAAAGAGAACTGAAAGTAAAGGTGCTGAATCTTAAAGAACAAGAAATTAAATGACTGAAATTTAAAGTGCAAGAAATATAAATTGCAGTAACTTAAAGTGCAAAAAATATAAATTGCTTGAATGGAAAAAGGGAGTTGAGGACTGGGAATTCAGAATTTAAGCAAGGGAAATTAAATTGCAGCAATTAATAAAGTAGAAGATGAATTGAAAGTAACTAAGATTCAAACAGAAAGTGAAAATGTAATGGTTCAGCAGAAGAACCGAAAAGAGAATTAGAACTCAGGGCTCCAGAGACTAGATAGAAAAGTCTAGATCTCAATTGCCCTTCCCAGATCCAAGTTCACAAAGCAATTAATCAAGAAATTAAAGAAGAAGTAGTAAAGGAAATGTAATTGAACTCAATTATGCAGAAGAGAAATTAAAGAGATCTTGAATGGAGATTGAGACAGAAATTCCTCAATTCTTCACACCCAAGACTCAAGCAAGAAAAGTAAAAATGCTCAAGCAAGAACGAGGAAGAAGAGAGATCAATTCTCCTTCCCAATTCTCTAAAATCTCAGTTCCAAGCTCTCAAAGAAAATGAAGTCTCAAAATGTAAAAGTTCAAAAATCAAAAGAAGGGTCCCTGATGTGCGGAAAACGATCCGACACAAAACTCACCGGCAAGTGTACCGGGTCGCATCAAGTAATAATAACTCACATGAGTGAGGTCGATCCCACAGGGATTGAAGGATTGAGCAATTTTAGTTTAGTGGTTGATTTAGTCAAGCGAATCAAGTATTGGTTGAGTGGTTTATCTTTAACAGAAGCTAAATTGTTTGGAATGTAAAGGGAGAGGGGAGAATTGCAGTAAATTGAAAGACAGGAAAGTAAAAGTGCTGAATCTTAAAGAACAAGAAATTAAATGACTGAAACTTAAAGTGCAAGAAATGTAAATTGCAGTAACTTAAATTGCAAGAAATTTAAATTGCTTGAATGGAAAAGGGAATTGAGGATTGGGAATTCATAATTCCAGCAAGAGAAAGTAAATTGCAACAATTAATAAAGTAGAAGATAAATTGGAAGTAATTAACATTCAGACAAAAAATGAAATTAAACTGCAGCAAAGGTTCACAGAAGAACCAAAGAGGAAAAAGGGATCTCAGGACTCAAGAGACTAGAAAGCAAAGTCTAGATCTCAATTGCCTTCCCAGATCCAAGCCCACAAAGCAATTAACAAGAAATTGAAGAAGAAGCAGTAAAGGAATTGAAATTCAACTTAATTATGCAGAAGAGGAATTAAAGAGATTTTGAATGGAGATTGAGACAGAATTTCCTCAATTCTTCACACCCAAAACTCAAACAAGAAAAATAAAAAATGCCCACACAAGAACGAGGAAGAAGAGAGATCAATTCTCCTCCCCAATTCTCTGAAATCTCAGTGAAGTCCCTAAGAGAAAGTTCAAAAGCTCAAAATAAAAGTAAAGGTTCAAAGGAAAATTCAAAGTTCAAAAGTAAAGTAAAAGGTCCTAATTACATCAAACTATCTTCTATTTATACACTTTCTATTCTTGGATCTTGGGATTTGGATGGGCTTTTGATTTGGTGAAGAAATGAATTTTATTGGATTTTTAATCCAATTTTAGCCCATGAAGAATTAGCTTCCAGGAGGCTGCCCTGCCCTTGTGGAGGGCAGGGCAGAAAATTGATGCGTGCAGCCTTGGTGTGAGCGTGGTGCGTTGGTGTGTGCTGCAGGATGCTGCCCTGCCCTCGCGGAGGGCAGGGCAGAAAATTCTGGTGCGCCAGATTTGATGCCTGTGCGTGCTGCTGGTGCTGCCGGATGATGCTTTGGTGCGCCAGGTTGGTGCGCTGGCCGTGCCACAATAAAATGCTGCCCTACCCTCGCGGAGGGCACGGCAGTGTTTCTAAACTGAAGTCCCGCGTTCGAGACATGGCCGAAACATACGCTACTCTTTTTCCTTGGCTTTCTTGGCACCATAATGAAGCTTAGTTCCTTGCTTCCTCATTGTCCCGTGTTCAACTCTTGTGGCAAGCATTGGTAGGCTTTTTCCTTTGATTTATTTTCCATGAAGGCCCGATACTGCCCTTGTGGAGGGCAGGGCAAGTTTTTGTTCTTCTTTGATCCAAGGCACAATTTTGTGCTCTGCCCTTGTCGTGGGCAGGGCAGAGTTGCCTTTCAAGCCTTGTTTGCTTATGTTGCCCTCCTAGAGGGCAGTGTGCCCTTGTGGAGGGCAATACTTGCTTCCCTCCTTCTTGTGCCACACCTTTTTCTCCTTGGGCCACGCTTTCTTAAGCCACGCTTTCTCTTTTCTTCTTTTCTTCACCTACAATCAACCAAAACAACTACTCAAAGTATCACTAAATTCACAAGGCTTATAAATCAATTAAAATTCAATTAAATTTAGCTTAAACCTCATGAGTTAGCATCAAATTCATGGTAGTTGCTTGATCTAAAGAAATTATGCATTTTCACTCCAAATCACTTACTTAGGATGCAAGAAAGTGCATAAAGACTAATAAAACAAGTGAAATTAGCTTGAAAAATGGGTATATGATGACTTGTCATCAGTCCCTAATTACATCAAACTATCTCCTATTTATACACTTTCTATTCTTGGATTTTGGAATTTGGATGGGCTTTTGATTTGGTGAAGAAATGAATTAAATTAGATTTTTAATCCAATTTTCAGCCCATGAGAGATTAGCTTCCAGGAGGCTGCCCTGCCCTTGTGGAGGGCAGAGCAGTAAATGGTGCATGCGGCCTCGTGCGTGTGATGGGCGGCAAGATGCTGCCCTGCCCTTGTGGAGGGCAGGGCAGAGTTGCCATGGTGCGCCAAGTGCTGCCCGTGCATGCTTGCTGTGCGCCAAGCTCATGCCCATGCCCATGCGTCCAAAATGCTGCGCCATGCACCAAGAAATGCTGCCTTGCCCTTGTGGAGGGCAGGGCAGTGTTGCCAATGGATGAAGTCCCAAGTTCGAAACTTGGTGGAGGCACACGCTGCTCTTTTTTTCTTGGTTTTCTTGGCACCAAAGTAACGCCTAGTTCCTTGCTTCCTCATGGTGCTGTGTTCGATTCTTGGAGATTGAAAGCAAGCTAATTTTTGCTTGTTTTCCTTGTAATTGAGCGCTACTCCTTTCCTCTTTGTTCTTGGGTTCGAAACCCATAGGAAACACTAGGAAGCAATTTCCTTTGAATTATTCTTGGATGAAGCCCGATATTGCTCTTGAGGAGGGCAGGGCAGAGTTTTTGTTTCCTTTGGTCCTTGGCATCAAATTGTGCTTCGCCCTTGTTGTGGGCAGGGCAGTGATGCTTTTCAAGGCTTGGTTCAATATGCTGCTCTCCTGGAGGGCAGTGTGCTCTTGTGGAGGGCAGTGTTTGCTTCCTCCTTCTATGTTACACCACACTTCTCATTTCTTGGCCACACTTCTTAAGCCACGTTTTTCTTCTTTTCTTCCTTTCTTCACCTACAAGAAACCAAAACAACCAATCAAAGTATCTCTAAACTTATAAGGTTTATAATTCATTAAAAATCAATTAATTTTAGTTCAAACCTCATGATTTAGCATCAATTTAATGGTGGTTGTTTGATTTAAGGAAGTCATGCATTTTCATTCCAAATTACTTACTTAGGATGCAAGAAAGTGTATAAAGGCTAGTAAAACAAGTGAAATTAGCTTGAAAAATGGGTATATGATGACCTATCATCACAACACCAAACTTAATTCTTGCTTGTCCCCAAGCAAGCATCAAAACTAAGAGAAAATGAAATGAACAAGAAAAGCAAACATATCCTTATTAGGCATATAGCAGAACTTGATTCATGGAGTTTTTATGCAGACAATGATAACTCAGTTATTGTTTGCTGTTACATAATATACACTTTTCCTCAAAGGCCTACTAAACTTGCTGTTATAAGGTTTACTCTTTACTTGCTCCCTTGCTAACTTTTCTTTTCTCAAGTTGCTTAACAAGCTTATTATTCTTTGAAGGCTTGGTATCTAATGTTGCAGTAGTAGCCTTTGGCTTTATTTTTACTCAACATCTTTCCACCACAGACACATGGCTCACTCAGATAATTGACTTTTTTGCTGCACTTGTTCACAAATTAATTAATTTACAAATTTTAATTTTTTAATTTTTTTGGATATATTTGGAATTTTTTATTTTTTTTACAACTAGAAAAAAATTTAGTTTAAAATTCTTAAAAAAAATAAAGTTACAAATCTGTTGTTTACTTGATATTGGTGTACTTTATTTTTTTATTGTTTAAATAAAAAACATTTAATCATATAATTTAAAATTTCAAAATTTAGTTTTTTAAAATTTTTTATTTTTTTAAAAATATTTTTTATTTTTTTATTCATCGGATAATGCTACACCCAGACAGTTGTCTTTTTTTTTGCTGCACTTGTTCACAAATTAAGAATAAATTAATTTAAAAAATTTAATATTTTTTTGGATATTTTTGGATTTTTTATTTTTTTTTAAATTATAAAAAGATATTTTTTAGTTTAAAAAATTAAAAAAATAATAAATTTACAGATCTGTTGTTTATTAGATATTA
This sequence comes from Arachis hypogaea, assembly GCF_003086295.3. Classification (NCBI taxonomy): domain Eukaryota; kingdom Viridiplantae; phylum Streptophyta; class Magnoliopsida; order Fabales; family Fabaceae; genus Arachis; species Arachis hypogaea. The sequence continues at coordinate 67,795,046 of NC_092036.1, forward strand.
TTAGACTTTATTTTAATTTTATTATTTAAATAAAAAAATTTAATAATATAATTTAAAAATTAAAAAATAAAAAATTTAGTTTTTTAAAATTTTTAATATTTTTAAAAATATTTTTTTATTTTTTTATTCACCGAATAATGCTACACTCAGATAATTGACTTTTTTTGCTACATTTGTTCACAAATTAAGAATAAATTAATTTAAAAAATTTAATATTTTAATATTTTAATTTTTTTATATTTTTGGAATTTTTTTATTCTTTTACAATTAGAAAAAGATATTTTTTAGTTTAAAAAATTAAAAAAATAATAAATTTACAGATCTGTTGTTTATTAGATATTATTAGACTTTATTTTAATTTTATTATTTAAATAAAAAACAATTAATAATATAATTTAAAAATTCAAAAATAAAAAATTTAGTTTTTTAAAATTTTTAATTTTTTTAAAAATATATTTTATTTTTTTATTCACCGAATAATGCTACACCCAGACAGTTGACTTTTTTTGCTGCATTTGTTCACAAATTAAGAATTAATTAATTTAAAAATTTTAATTTTTAAATTTTTTTGGATATATTTGGAATTTTTTATTTTTTTTACAACTAGAAAAAAAATTTAGTTTAAAATTTAGAAAAAAAATAATAAAGTTACAGATCTGTTGTTTACTTGATATTGGTGTACTTTATTTTTTTATTATTTAAATAAAAAACATTTAATAATATAATTTAAAAATTCAAAAATAAAAAATTTAGTTTTTTAAATTTTAAATTTTTTTAAAAATATTTTTTATTTTTTTATTCACCGAATAATGCTAGACTCTCACAATTGACTTTTTTTGCTACACTTGTTCACAAATTAAGAATAAATTAATTAAAAAATTTAATATTTTAATTTTTTTATTTTTTTATTTTTTTATATTTTTGGAATTTTTTATTTTTTTACAATTAGAAAAAGATATTTTTTTAGTTTAAAATTTTTAAAAAAATAATAAATTTACAGATCTGTTGTTTATTAGATATTGCTAGACTTTATTTTAATTTTATTATTTAAATAAAAAACATTTAATAATATAATTTAAAAATTCAAAAATAAAAAAATTAGTTTTTTAAAATTTTTAATATTTTTAAAAATATTTTTTATTTTTTTATTCACCGAATAATGCTACACTCAGATAATTGACTTTTTTTGCTACACTTGTTCTCAAATTAAGAATAAATTAATTTAAAAAATTTAATATTTTAATTTTTTTAATTTTTTTATATTTTTGTAATTTTTTTATTCTTTTACAATTAGAAAAAGATATTTTTTAGTTTAAAATTTAAAAAATAATAATAAATTTACAGATCTGTTGTTTACTAGATATTGCTAGACTTTATTTTAATTTTATTATTTAAATAAAAAACAATTAATAATATAATTTAAAAATTCAAAAATAAAAAATTTAGTTTTTTAAAATTTTTAATTTTTTAAAAATATATTTTATTTTTTATTCACCGAATAATGCTACACCCAGACAGTTGACTTTTTTTGCTGCATTTGTTCATAAATTAAGAATTAATTAATTTAAAAATTTTAATTTTTAAATTTTTTTGGATATATTTGGAATTTTTTATTTTTTTTACAACTATAAAAAAATTTAGTTTAAAATTTAAAAAAAATAATAAAGTTACAGATCTGTTGTTTACTTGATATTGGTGTACTTTATTTTTTTATTATTTAAATAAAAAACATTTAATAATATAATTTAAAAATTCAAAAAATAAAAAATTTAGTTTTTTAAATTTTAAATTTTTTTAAAAATATTCTTTATTTTTTTATTCACCGAATAATGCTAGACTTTCACAATTGACTTTTTTTGCTACACTTGTTCACAAATTAAGAATAAATTAATTAAAAAATTTAATATTTTAATATTTTAATTTTTTTATTTTTTTATATTTTTGGAATTTTTTATTTTTTTACAATTAGAAAAAGATATTTTTTTAGTTTAAAATTTTTAAAAAAATAATAAATTTACAGATATGTTGTTTATTAGATATTGCTAGACTTTATTTTAATTTTATTATTTAAATAAAAAACATTTAATAATATAATTTAAAAATTCAAAAATAAAAAATTTAGTTTTTTAAAATTTATAATTTTCTTAAAAATAGTTTTTATTTTTTTACTCACCGAATAATGCTACACCCAGATAGTTGACTTTTTTTGCTGCACTTGTTCACAAATTAAGAATTAATTAATTTAAAAATTCTAATTTTTTTTATTTTTTTGGATATTTTGGGAATTTTTTATTTTTTTACAACTAGAAAAAAAATTTAGTTTAAAATTAAAAAAAAATAAAAAATTCACAGATATGTTGTTTACTTGATATTGCGGGACTTTATTTATTTATTATTTAAATAAGAAACATTTAATAATTCAAAAAAATTTAGTTTTTTAAATTTTTTAATTTTTTTAAAATATTTTTATTTTTTTATTCACCGAATAATGCTACACTCAGATAATTGACTTTTTTTGCTGCACTTGTTCACAAATTAATTAATTTACAAATTTTAATTTTTTAATTTTTTTGGATATATTTGGAATTTTTTATTTTTTTTACAACTAGAAAAAAAAATTAGTTTAAAATTTTTAAAAAAATAAAGTTACAAATCTGTTGTTTTCTTGATATTGGTGTACTTTATTTTTTTATTGTTTAAATAAAAAACACTTAATAATATAATTTAAAATTTCAAAATTTAGTTTTTTAAAATTTTTAATTTTTTTAAAAATATTTTTATTTTTTTATTCACCGAATAATGCTGCACGCAGACAATTGACTTTTTTTGCTGCATTAGTTCGCAAATTTAGAATTAATTAATTTAAAAATTTTAATTTTTTAATTTTTTTTGGATATTTTTTAAATTTTTGATTTTTTTACAACTAGAAAAAAGTTTTAGTTTTAAATTTAAAAAAAAATAATAAAGTCACAGATCTGTTGTTTACTTGATATTACTGGACTTTATGTAAGACCCAAAACCTTTGAAAAGTCTTATTATGATCAAGTCTCAAATCATATATTTATTTATAGCTTTAATTTCAGAAATTATTTTATTAAAGACAATTAAGGCAAGTTTTGATTTATTGAATTTGAGACGATTATTGGATTATTTTCTATATTTAAATTATAAAGTTGGCAGTTATGAAATAATAAGGATTTTATATGATTTGGATTAGATAAGTAATATTTTAAATATTAATACTGCTATTTTGGAAAATGAAGGAATTAAGTATATTATTTCTAATTATTTGACTTGGGCATTTTATTGAAAGTAATTTGTAAAAAATTGATGAGTAAATGGTATTTTTCTATATGCAAGTAGTGTTGGATTTAATTTGGGTTTCAATTACTATATCATTCCCAATTTTATGTGAAATTATAAAATTACCCTTGTACCTAATTTTACCCTAATCCTAAAATTCAACACACACAACCCTAACCCTGGAACCCTACCCGGTTACCCGGTTCCCTGAAACACACACACTCCCTAATACTACAGCAGCAGCAGCTGAAAGATGAAGGAACGAAGAATAAAAGGGTTAGGGGGAGAAGGAGGAAAGGCGGCGCAGTGGGTGTCTCTGCCACTGTCGCCGCCATTGCTATTAGAGGAGAAGGGAGATCTGAGAGGGTGAGGAACAGATCCAAGAGAGGAGGAGGGCGACGCAGCCGCTGAGCCCGTCACCGTGTCGATCGTCTTCCTCGCCGCCAGTGCCATCATTGTCACCATTGATGGAGGAGAGAGGGGAGAGCGCTCGCGAGGAGCCCCTGCAGAAGCCACCGCCGTGCATCCTCGTGCCGTCGCTGGAGATCTGGCCGTTGTCGTCGATCATCCTTGCACCGCGTTAGAGGCTAAACCGCGACCTGAAGAGAGCGCGAGCCATAGCCACCGACGGAGAAGAAGGAAACGCAAGCTAGAGGAGCTGCATCCAGTCGCTGCTGACGCGCCACTGACCACCGCCGTTCCGTCGAGCCGAGGGTCCTCTTCCTGCTAGGTCTGCCACCGTCAAGCATGAAGGGAGGAGGAAATGGCGTCGCGAGTCGGGGTTGATCCTTTTACGGCTGTTGGATCTGACCGGAGAAAGGAGCTGCACCTCTGTGATTCTGGCTGCCGAGAGTGGTTGTGGCTGTCGGTACCACGCTTGAGCTACTGCCGTTCACCGCTGCTGATGTTCATCACCGTTGCTGGTGATGGTTAGTTGAACCGCGGTCAAGAGAGGGTTCAGATCCGCCGCTGCCAGAGTTCTGAGGCCACCGGAACCACCACCGGAGCTTCTGGCTACTTCTGACATTGCCGGAAAAGTTGCCGGTAAGGGTTTCATTTGAGGTTTCTACCTTTTTAGTTTTTGAGATGGTTTTGATGCTGTACGGTTCTTCCAGTTGATCCACCGGAGCTTCTGGCCGCCGCCGGAGCTGTTGCCAGGCCGGTTCAAAATTGCAGTTGCCTCATTGTGTTGTTTCGGTAAGAAATTATGTTTCGAATGATCTCGCGTTAGTATTCTGTTGTGTTCGTTTAATGAATACGAGTTTTGATAACGTGGGGTAGAGTTCTGATTATTGTATGTTACGATTAGTGTCGCTATGGTTATTGTGAACGTGACTGGGAGCTGAGGTTTTGGCTGTCGGAATTGTGATTGTGGATTTCGGGTCGAGGCGGAAAGGACTTTGTGACGCGTTTGAGTTATGGATTTGCCTTTTGAGGTAGGGGCGCTTTCCGAAAACTATAGTTTATTATTGGAATTATTACATATGGATACTGATGTGAGATAATGTATTTGGTGATTGTATAATCCTTATGTGTTGTTGATTGTCCTAGATGAATGTAACTATTATTTGGTTTTGATGAATGGATTGTTGTGTGGATTTGTAAAATGAAATGCTTTTGGAGTTGATTCTTTTGAAGCTTTGATATCTGAGTTTAATCCGTTGAGGATTGATTTGAATTGAGTTAATTATTTTGATGATATGAAAAGTCGAATGCACTTTTGAATTCAGCCTGGTTTACTTTAGTTGACTTGGTTTTGGTCAAATGATTCATTACTGAACCGATTTTTTAAAGTTTGGAAATGAGTTAAATCGATTGATATTGAGTTGATTTTGAAATGGTATCCTTAAGATACGCCACTGAGGTGATTGTTGGATTTAGGTTGCTTTGAATTGATTTCTGGTTTTGTGTTGTTGAAAAGGAATGAGGAACGGTTTAGTTGGAACCCGAACCGGGTGGCAAAAGTCTAAGTTTTAGGGGAGGTGCTGCCGAAATTTCTATAAAATCTTAGTCTTGTTTGAAAGGTTATTTAAAAAGGGTTGGATTGAGAAATTGTATTATTTGATTTATTAAGAGGATATTTGTGTTTTCAAGCTTAATTTATTTAATGAACCTTGTACGTTGAGTTCGGCTTACTTAGAACTGAACTATTTTTACCATTTGAATCACTGAAGGGAAGAATAAAGCTCTAATATTGATTTCAATATAAAAAGGAGTTTTCAGGGATTTTTAAAGGAACCTAGACTTTTGATTGAGTAATCAAGTTTGAGGCATTTTGGAAGAGTTGGAAAAATGGGTTCTAAAAAGAAATCTGAAAGCGGTTTGATTCAAATGAACCGGTTCCGTTTCAAATGAGTTGATTTTTGGGCCGGGTTGGAACTTGTGATTTTGTATGGATCGGTTTCATAATAAATTCAGTTTTATTTACTTGAACCGAGAATCCATGATTTTAAGAGTTTCAATGAATTTTAAGGAATTGATATAAGTTGACCTTCCCTAAAGACTTGGGACTCTGCCGAAAAATTTTTGTTATAAAATCCCATTGTTGGATGGGTGATTTTGAATACTTTGAAATAAATCCTTAACTTGTCATGGTTTTGGAAGTTTTGGAAAGAGAATGCCGAGAGTGGCTTTGTTTTAAAAATGGAACTCACTTTGAGTAAATTTGGCTTATGAGCCTGGGATGATTTGAGAAATGAGATCTTTAAAGCCAAGGCTGAAAAGAGTTGAAATTTGATTTCAAAGCGAAATGGCTTGAGAAAAGTGATTTATGGCTTAAATGCCGGTTTTATGAATTTGATGATGTTGAATGGTGGAAGTGATGTTTTGTTATGGGCCGGAATGGCTATGTATGATTATGAATATTGATTGGTTCTGGATTGAACCGTGAGCCGGAATGGCTGTGTATGATATTGATTTATGGCTGATTGCCGAATGAGTTATGGGCTGTATGGCTGACTATGAATTATGAATTTAAGTCGAATGGCTGAGATGGATGTTGATCCATGGCTGGGTCTAAATGAATCTATGCTTGAGATACTTGGGTAGTAGCAAGGGTTGTGGTTCGTCCCACTTGCTCCAGGTCAGAGATTGTAACGCCTGGGTAGTAGCGGTAGTAGTGGTTCATCCCACTGGCTCCAGGTTGAGCTTTTAAACACCCGCCTGGATAGTAGCCGCAGTAGTGGTTATTCCACTGGCTCTGGGTTGAGCGGGTAGTAGCAATGGGGTTGTAGCTCAAACCTACTTGCTCGGCGAGGGGTGTTTCTGTCCATGGTTAGCTACCAGGACGTGTCGGGTTAGCTATATAACCGACAGATGATATCATCAGCCACTAGGGACAGGCATGCATCATATGCATTTATGTGACATTGTTTGGGTGTGCATATTGTACTTGGTTTGCCTATGTGATTAACTGCTAATTGTTCTACTTGCAATAATTGTTTGTTTGTTCTTGCATCTTCTTATTTGTGTTTGCTACTGGGATTCTGTTGGACTGTGGTGATTGGTTGATGGTTGGATTGTTTGGGCCTAGGGCCGTGGTTGGAATAAGATGAATCAATGGTTGATTTCGGTTTGTATTTTTGGTTTGGAATAAGATATGAAAGGCTATTTTGTTTTAGCATATATAAACCGCTTTGAAAGGCTTTTGAGTTTTTGAGAATTGAATGGTTCCTCTTTTAGAAAAGATTTCCGACTTTACTTTTATTGTAAACTGTTGTTTTTGAAAAGAGGCATAAGACGGTTATTAATCACTTGTGCGGTTATCTTCACGTATCCTATTACAGTAATTCCCCAAAACCCTCTACTGAGAACCCTTTCGAGGATGATGTTCTCACCCCTTACATTTTTTTCCCTTTCAGGATATGGGCGCAGAAGTTACAAAGGGTTCCTTTAGTTGTTGTTGAGATGCTTTGTATTGCTTTAGATTATTATTTATTGTACCCTCGCCTTTATCTTGAGATGTTCTGTAAGAGGGTTAGGAATTGTATTGGGTAATGTTTGTAGTATTATTTATACATATGTATGTATATATATATATATGGTGTATTCTTGATGAGCTTTTATAAGTTGTATGGTATCTATGGATGTACATTATCGAACGAAAGTAATTTTTGAAGCGGTATTGCGGTTTAAAGTTTTAAACAGGCTCATATTTTAGTATTAAATAGTATAAGTGTCGTCGTAATGTCCGAGCTATCAGAGTTGCGCAGCCGGAAGCGTGAGCTTTGGTAGTTAGGGTGTTACATTATGGTATCAGAGTAGTCCTTCCTGTAGAGCCTGAGGAATGGACCGACTATGCTTCAATTGCATACGCTGAGCTTTTGTCATGTATTAGGTCTTGTCGAATGACGAGAATTAGAGCTTTATGCACATGACGATCTATTGATTAACGCTGTTAGTCTTGCATTGCATGATTCTTGGTATTAAGTTTGGTCGGCTTAATACTAGTGAATTTTGTATATGAAAGCACTAATGGGTTATCATAGATGATATACGAGTTTTGAGTAAAGCGAATCGCGGATTTTGGGAACGTTAGAAACTATTTCTAGAGGCTATTCAGTTGTGTATCTTGGACTTTGTTCGAGTCGACCTGTTCTTTCATATCCTAACTTGTAGTTCTTGTTTGCTACTCCTCTTGAAAAGTAATTTGATGTTTCCACTCTATTTTTCTATTCATATGCATTCTTGTTTGATCTTAAGTGCATATGCTTGTTTAAAATCCTTGTTGCATCTATCTTTCTCTGTTTGAGTTCTTTTTGATTCACGTATCCTTTGATATAGCTTTGAACTTGTCTTAATGCACTGTGCCTTTTTAAGTTCGGATTCCGAGTCCATTCTTATAGAAATTGTTGATACAATTTTCCTCTTATTTAACAGTGATCACAGCCAATTTTGAGATTTTTATGAAAATTGCTGTTAAAAAAACAAAAAAAAAAGATATATACTTTTCTATAGGTGCAACTTTGAAGATTTCTTATACAGTTTAACAACTATCTATTTCTAATACCTCGTTGATGTGCGGAAAACGGTCCGACACAAAACTCACCGGCAAGTGTACTGGGTCGCATCAAGTAATAAAACTCACGGGAGTGAGGTCGATCCCACAGGGATTGAAGGATTGAGCAATTTTAGCTTAGTGGTTGATTTAGTCAAGCAAACAAGAGTTGATTTGAGTGATTTGTATCCGGAAGAAGCTAAATTGCATGAAATTTAAAAGAGAGAGGGATAATTGCAGTAATTTAAAGAGAACAGGAAGTAAAGAGGCTGAATCTTAAAGTGCAAGTAATATAAATTGCAGAAACTTAGATTGCAAGAAATGTAAATGACCGAAACTTAAAGTGCAAGAAATGTAAATTACTTGAATTATAAAAGGAATTGGGAATTGGGATTGCAGAAATTAAATAGAGAAAAGTAAAATCAAACAAGCAGAAGAGTAGAAGATGGACTCAAATTAACCGGATCTCAAACGGAAATGAAAATGAACTTGGAGAAGCATTCAATCAAAGAAATTAAAATGGAAACCGGCAGATCTCAAGACCCAAGAGACTAGATAACTAAGTCTAGATCTCAATGCCATTCTAGATCCAAATTTAGAGAGCGATTGCAAAATTAAAGAAGAGAGCAATGTAGAAAAGTAAATCCAAAGTTCAATTTCTCAAAATGGTTCGGTAAATCAAATAGTGAGGTGAGATTGAAATAGAATTTCTTCAAATCTCAACCCAAGATTCAAGACAAGTGTAAATGAAATTGAAAATAAGAAAACTAAGAGGAAGAGAATTCAATTCTCCTTCCCCAAGACTCAGAAGCTCAAAATAACTCAAAACCAAAAGCTCTCCAAAACTACCCAGCAAAACTAAAAGGAAAGCTCTCTAAAAATTCTCCAAAGAAAACTCTCCCGGAAAAAGCTCTCGGAAAACTTAAATTCTAAGGTATTTATACACTCTCTTCAAATGATCTTCAAGCCTTGAATTGGGCCCTTTCTCTTGATGGAATTGGGTTGACAAAAGCCTCTGTTGATTGCTCTTGGTGTTGGGAAGAAATCCACTTGTGAACCGGGCCATGAACCATTTAAGCTTGAGTCAAAGTTTGAGGCAAACTTTGACTCAAGCTTTTTTTAGCAGATTGCCCCTTTGTGCTGCCATCCACGTTTGGCTCAACGTTTGAGGTCAAACATGAGCTCAAATGTGGTTCCTCCATTGCTTCTCTTTTGGCCAATGTTTGGCCCAACGTTTGAGACAAACATTGGCGCAAACGTTGGCTTATCCAAGGCTTCAAATAGAGTGCTCTTCCTTGCTAATATGGCGCCAACGTTTGACCTCAAGCTTGAGGCAAACGTTGGCGCAAGCTTTTGCTTGCTCCAGGGTTGGTTTTCCTTGCTGCTTGTGGCCAACGTTTGACCTCAAGTTTGAGGCAAACGTTGGCGCAAGCTTTTGATGGCTCCAGGATGAAATTTTGCAAGCCAACGTTTGACCTCAAGTTTGAGGCAAACGTTGGCGCAAGCTTTTGGCCTCTCTGGGTGAAATGATGCTTCTCCTCACGTTTGAGCTTAAGTTTGAGGCAAACTTTAGCTCAAATGTGAGTCTTCCTTTTTGCACTTGCCATCTTCTTTTCTTCAACCTTCTTCAAAGCTTTTTCACCTATCATCAATCAATCAAAAGCATCAAAGTTATGCTCAAAATCATGAGATTGTTTCTCTTTCATAATATATGACAATTATAGCACAAAATCTCATGAAAATGCATCAATTTATCCATCATTGATTGAATCAAAGGAAACATGAAATTCTACCCAATTGGCTTACTTATGGCTCAAGAAAGTGCATAAAATCTATTGAAAACAAAAGAAAAAGACTAGTGAAACTAAGCTAAGGTGACTTGTCATCACAACACCAAACTTAAAGCTTGCTTGTCCCCAAGCAAGAAAAGAATTTATTGAGAAGAAAGAGTGAAATGGAAGAGGATGTTTATGCAAGCAGAGTATTATTGGTAGCTCATGGGGTTGTATGCAGATATGTAACTACTCACTTCTTATTTGACATTTAGGCCTAGAAAGTCTCCTCCAAGTATCAAGCAACACACTGCTATGACCTCTCATTATTCCTTTGTCCTTGGTTACTATTTTTTTTCTATAAGCTTTAGTTCAGTGTCATGTGTAACAAGCTCTTTTCTTTATTTATGCTTGACACATTATTCACTATAGACACTTGGCTCAGATTCCTTCTTAGAACATTGATGCCCAGCACCTCTTTGGGTTACTAAATGTCTTGTAGTTAGGTTGCTCTTGATAGTGGACTTTCAGTTGATAATCCCGAGTTAGTTAACCCAAGTTACCAAGTGTTGATGCACTCCAAAGAACTTAATAATCCAAGCAGATCCTAGTACAAAGACACCACAGGCATATATTCCAAGGTTCAAGCTATTGGTGTCTAGCTTTATTCCTTCCTTCTTTTGTTCTTGCTGCCACCTTTGGATTTTTCTTTTCTCTTTTTTTTTGTTTTTCTTTTTAACCAAGGACTTTTATTTGATTGAGATTCATAGACAGTGAGCTACTTTCTACTTAAAAGGAGAACAATTTAGTCCTTTTATTCACTAAAAGTGAGCTACCACACAATCATACATACATGCCACCACTTACTATTATTTGACTTCCAGCTTGCAATGAACCATCTTACTTCATGTTTCAAACATTTCTTTTATTGAATTAAAAAGATACAGGGGATAGAGCATGCATTTAGTTAAGTGAAAGTAAACACACAAGCACACACTTAGACTAGCTTACTTGTTTCAAGAAGTGATTCTACTTGTACTAAATGAACACTTTAGCAAGACATAAGTCAAAGCATTTCTCAACAGCAAGAGTTAAGTATAGATACAACTTATTGGTTTGCAGTCCTCTTGTCCTTCCTTCTGTTGTACTCCTTTTGAGTTATGAGTTCTCTGCACAATTCTCAAAGGTTGCTTGCTTCTCAAGCCCTTAGGTGACTGGTTAGTATGCATGAATTGAATGTGGCTTTTGGATTTAGTTTGGTGTGGGAACACCAAACTTAATTCCTTGCCACTTCCTCTGATGCAACAGGTTAACTATTTGTAAAATCTTGTGTCCTTGCTAAAGGTTATGGAGTTAAAACTAGAAAGTAGTTAAGTAGTTGAATAATCTGTTTGATTGCTTGGAGCTAGTATTGTGCAGGAAGTGAGAATTAGGTTTTGGTGGAACACCAAACTTAGAATCCTTCATTCTCCCTTAAATTGTTTTGGTGTGCAACACCAAACTTAGCTCCTTGCAATGCATACCAATTATTCAACATTTTTATTGAAAAAAAAACTATGAAAAGAAAACTACCACAGGTTGGGTTGCCTCCCAACAAGCGCTCTTTTAATGTCACTAGCTTGACATCTTTCATTTTTGCTTCAAGAAGGTTGTAGGCTCTGAACCTCTTTTTCCTTGTCCCATTGTCCTCCTAAGTATAGTTTTGCTCTGTGGCCATTTGCTGTGAATTGACTCTTTGTTGCTTCATCTAGCAATTCAATACTCCCATAAGGAAAAACCTTAGTTACCAAATATGGACCAGTCCATTTAGATTTAAGCTTGCCAGGGAATATCTTGAGTCGTGAGTTGTACAAGAGTACTTGCTGCCTGGGTTTGAATTCTTTCTTTAAGATCTTCCTGTCATGCCACCTCTTGGCTTTTTCTTTGTATATCTTGGTATTTTCATAGGCTTCTAGCCTAAATTCATCCAGCTCATTTAGGTGCAACAACCTTTTCTCCCCTGCTGCTTCGGAATCAAGGTTGAGGAGTTTAGTGGCCCAAAAAGCTTTATGTTCAAGCTCTATAGGGAGGTGACAAGATTTTCCATATAATAGCTGAAATGGGGACTCTCCAATGGGAGTTTTGAAAGTTGTCCTATATACCCAGAATGCATCTTCTAACTTCCTGGCCCAATTTTTCCTTGTGCTTCCCACTATTTTTTCTAAAATTCTCTTCAACTCTCTATTTGCTAGTTCAGCCTGGCCATTAGTCTGAGGATGGTATGGTGTGGCTACTTTATGGATTACTCCATATTTGTGGAGGAGCTTCTCCATTTGTTTGTTGCAGAAGTGGCCACCACCATTGCTGACAAGACCCTTGGGCACTCCATATCTGGTGAAAATATGCTTTTTAAGGAATTGAAGGACAATCTGTGCATCACAAGTGGTTGTGGCTATGGCTTCCACCCATTTTGAGACATACTCCACTTCCACCAAGATGTATCTGAAAGAGTAAGAAGGGGGAAAAGGTCCCATGAAATCAATACCCCATAGGTCAAATAGCTCTACTTCCAAGATGAAACTTTGAGGCATCTCATTCCTTTTTGTCAATCCTCCAGCTCTTTGGCATTCATTGCATTGGTGAACAAACTCTCTGGCATCCTTGAAGATATTTGGCCAATAGAAACTGCTTTGTAGTACCTTTGCAGCTGTTATCTCTGGTCCAAAGTGTCCACCATATGCTGAACCATGACAATGCCACAATATGTCCTTCATTTTATTTTCATGGACACACCTCCTAATCATTCCATCAGAGCACCTCTTGAATAAGAAGGGTTCGTCCCACAAGAACTTCCTTGCTTCATTGAGTAACTTTTTCACTTGTTGCTTAGAGAACTCTTGAGGTATCTTCCTTCCTACTTTGTAATTTGCTATGTCAGCAAACCAAGGTGCTTGTTGAATTTGGAACAGATGCTCATCAGGGAAATTCTCATTTACTTGTTGTGGTCTATCTTGATATACTTCTTGTGGTACTCTTGATAGATGATCTGCCACTTGATTTTCACTTCCCTTCCTATCTCTTACTTCAATATCAAACTCTTGTAGTAGCAGCACCCACCTAATAAGCCTTAGCTTTGAGTCCTGTTTAGACATTAAATACTTGAGAGCGGCATGGTCAGTGTACACTATAACTTTTGAGCCAATCAAATATTGCCTAAACTTATCAAATGCATAAACAATTGCCAAAAGTTCTTTCTCAGTGGTGGTATAATTTTTCTGTGTTTCATTTAACACTTTGCTGGCATAATATATGACATGGTGCAACTTATCTTTCTTTTGTCCCAGCACAGCACCAATAGCAAGGTCACTTGCATCACACATAAGTTCAAAAGGTAAGTTCCAATCAGGGGGTGTGATGATTGGTGCTGTGATGAGTTTTCTCTTTAAGGTTTCAAAGGCATGCTTACAGTTGCCATCAAAGATGAAAGGGTTGTCAATCACTAGCAAATTGCTCAATGGCTTTGCTATTTTTGAGAAATCTTTGATGAACCTTCTGTAGAAACCAGCATGCCCAAGAAAACTCCTTACTGCTTTCACATTAACGGGTGTAGGAAGTTTTTCAATAATTTCTATTTTTGCTTTATTAACTTCTATACCTTTGCATGACACTTTATGCCCAAGAACTATCCCTTCAGGAACCATGAAATGGCATTTTTTCCAGTTCAAGACCAAGTTAGTTTCTTGGCATCTTTTCAAAACAAGAGTTAAATGATGCAAACAAGTATTAAATGAATTGCCAAAGACAGAAAAATCATCCATAAATACTTCTAAAAATTTTTCAACCATATCAGAGAAAATGGAAAGCATACACCTCTAAAACGTGGCTGGGGCGTTGCATAGCCCAAAAGGCATCCTCCTGTATGCAAAAACTCCAAATGGACATGTGAAGGCAGTCTTCTCTTGGTCCTTGGGGTCCACTACGATTTGATTGTACCCGGAATACCCATCCAAGAAGCAATAATAGGCATGGCCGGCCAATCTTTCCAACATCTGATCAATGAATGGGAGAGGAAAATGATCTTTCCTTGTGGCATCATTCAATCTTCTATAGTCTATGCACATCCTCCACCTAGTCACTGTTCTAGTAGGGATCAACTCATTCTTCTCATTGGTGATGACCGTCATCCCTCCTTTTTTTGGTACAACTTGAACCGGGCTCACCCATGAGCTGTCAGAGATTGGAAAAATTATTCCAGCATTCCATAACTTCATGACTTCTTTTTGAACCACCTCCTTCATGGCTGGGTTGAGTCTTCTTTGGGGTTGAACCACAGGCTTTGATTATTCTTCCAGCAAAATTTTATGCATACAAATGGCTGGGCTAATGCCTTTGATATCCTCAATTGTCCAACCCAAGGCTGTTTTGTGGGCTTTCAACACTTCAATCAGCCTTGTCTCTTCTTCCATATTTAAGGAGGAGTTAATGATTACTGGTAGGGTCTCTTCTTTTCCCAGGAATACATATTTGAGGTGAGGGGGAAGAGGCTTCAACTCCTGTTTTGGCTTCTCTTTCTCCTTGTCTTCACTGGAAATTTCTACCACTTCTTCTTCTTGTTGCTCATGACAAGTGGCTTTTAACATTTTCTCCACCAGACTTTCTATCATATCCACCTTCATGTAGTTTTCTTGTTCAGGGGGGTGTTGCATTGATTTGAAGACATTGATGACCATTTGTTCATTATGCACCCTGAAAATCATTTCTCCCTTCTCTACACAATAATGGCTCTGGCCGTGGCTAGGAATGGTCTTCCCAAGATGATTAAATTGTTTCCTTCTTCCTCTGTATCCAGAATTACAAAGTCTGCAGGGAAGATAAACTCCCCAACCTTTACTAACAAGTTTTCCACAATGCCATTGGGTGTCTTGATTGATCTGTCAGCCATCACCAAAGACATCCTGGTAGGTTTGAGTTCTTCTATGGCAAGCTTTCTCATCATTGATAACGGCATTAGATTAATGCTAGCACCAAGGTCACAGAGAGCTTTGTCTAAGGTCATTTTGCCTATGGTGCATGAAACTACAAAGCTTCCTGGATCTTTGAGCTTTGGTGGGATACCTCCTTGAATCACAGCACTACATTCTTCAGTGAGAAGTATAGTCTCCTTTTCTTGCCAACTCCTCTTCTTGTTGATAAGCTCTTTCAAGAATTTTGCATACAGGGGCATCTGTTCCAATGCTTCAGCCAGTGGAATGTTTATCTCTAATTTCTTGAAGATTTCAAGAAATCTAGGGAAGTGTTGGTCCTTAGTCTCTTTGCTGAACCTTTGAGGATATGGCAGTGGAGGTGTGAAGTTTACTTCCTGCCTTTGTTCCTTGGTTGGCTCTCTCATTGCTTCCTTCTCTTTCCTTGATTTTTGTGGCTGATCTTCCTTTTCTTGAGGCGGATTCTGAGGCTGCTTGCTTGCTATTCCATCTTCATCATTGGATGCCTCTTCTTTAGCTTGTTTCTCGTCACTTTCCTTTGGCTTCTTGGTAGCTTCTTCATTTTTCACCAGGATTTTTTCACTCCTTAGCTATATTGCCTTACACTCTTCCTTAGGATTTGGAATTGTGTCACTTGGATGGGAACTTGATGTCTCTCTATTGCAAAGTGTTTAGAGAGCTGGCCAATTTGTCTTTCCATGTTCTTTATGGAGGCTTCTTGATTCTTGGCCGTCATTTCTTGGTGTTTTCACATTTTGTCTATCAAGGTTTCCAGGTTGGTGATTTTTTGAGATTCTGGTGACGCTTGTGGTTGGTTGTGAGATGTGGCTGGGTGATGATAGGTATTTTGATTGATGGGCTGGTTATGGGTTGGATAATGGTTAGAGTTGGGGTAAGTGTTTTGTGTTTTTCTGAATGAATTTTGGTTGTTGTTTTGCTGGTTGTTCCTTGGGTTATTTTGGGTTGTGTTTCTTTGCCATGGCTGTTGGCCTTGGTTATGGTTATCTCCCCATCTAAGGTTTGGGTAGTTCTTCCAGGAAGGATTGTAGGTATCACCATAAACTTCATTCTGTCCAGAGTTTTGGTTATGCATGTATTGCACTTGTTCTTGTTGTTGCTCCTCTTGCGTTTCTTCATTTTGCACCCAAGTGGTTGATGGTTGGCTTGTGTTGACTGCTGCAACCTGGAGATTGTCAATCCTCTTGGCCATTTGCTCAAATTGTTGTTGAATCTGCTGTTGCATCATTTTGTTTTGAGCTAGGATTGAATCCACTCCTTCCAACTCCATCACTCCTTTCCTTTGTGATGGTTGACGGGTTCTTTGATGAGCAAAGAAGTATTGGTTGTTGGCCACCATGTCCACAAGATTCTGGGCTTCTTCAGCAGTTTTCATCAATTGTAATGAACCTCCAGCAGAGTGATCTAATGCCTCTTGAGATTTCAATGTCAAGCCTTCGTAGAAATTCTGCAGCACGTCCCATTCATTGAAAATCTCTGGGGGACATTTTCTGATCAAAGCTTTGTACCTCTCCCATGCTTCATACAGGGATTCGGCCTCTAATTGGGTGAATGTCTGCACCTCAGTTTTCAGCCTGATGATCCTTTGGGGTGGATAAAATTTGGCTAGAAATTTAGTCACCAAATCATCCCAACTAGTGATACTTCCTTGGGAAAAAGTTTTAAGCCATTGTATAGCAATGAAAATGGGAACAACAGGAGCTTGTAAGTTTCAAGATTCACACCATTGGATTTAACAGTGTCGCAAATCCTCAAGAAGGTAGATAGGTGCTGATTTGGATCCTCCAATGGACTTCCTCCATAGGAACAATTGTTCTGGACGAGTGTAATGAGTTGTGGCTTCAGCTCAAAGTTGTTTGCATTGACATTGGGAGTGAGAATGCTGCTTCCACAGTGTCTTGGGTTTGCAAATGTGTAGGATGCTAGGACTCTTCTTTGAGGGGGGTTATTGTTAGCTACTCCCCCTGTTGCATTCAAGTTTGAGTGATTCCCTTCCATTTCGTGGTACTCTTCTTCCTCAGAGACTTCTTCTTCTCTAACAACACCTTTTCCTCTAGCTTCTCTTCTCAACCTCCTGAGGTTTCGTTGGTCTTGCTCAGAGAAGTGAGGAATCTCTCCTCTTACCTGTGTCTTACACACAATCCACAAAGAACAAATAGCAGCACTCTTGAAATTTGAGTGCAGTTAATTGAGACAAAATCTCAAACAGTTAGTGGGTTAATCAAAATTAAAGAAAAAGTGCTTGATCTAAACTACCACCTCACTTAATCATTGTCAATCTATTTCAATCCCCGGCAACGGCGCCAAAAACTTGATATGCGGAAAACGGTCCGACACAAAACTCACCGGCAAGTGTACCGGGTCGCATCAAGTAATAAAACTGCCGGAGTGAGGTCGATCCCACAGGGATTGAAGGATTGAGCAATTTTAGCTTAGTGGTTGATTTAGTCAAGCAAACAAGAGTTGATTTGAGTGATTTGTATCCGGCAGAAGCTAAATTGCATGAAATTTAAAAGGGAGAGGGATAATTGCAGTAATTTAAAGAGAACAGGAAGTAAAGAGGCTGAATCTTAAAGTGCAAGTAATATAAATTGCAGAAACTTAGATTGCAAGAAATGTAAATGACTAAAATTTAAAGTGCAAGAAATGTAAATTACTTGAATTATAAAAGGAATTGGGAATTGGGATTACAGAAATTAAATAGAGAAAAGTAAAATCAAACAAGCAGAAGAGTAGAAGATGGACTCAAATTAACTAGATCTCAAACAGAAATGAAAATGAACTTGGAGAAGCATTCAATCAAAGAAATTAAAATGGAAACCGGCAGATCTCAGGACCCAAGAGACTAGATAACTAAGTCTAGATCTCAATGCCTTCCTAGATCCAAATTTAGAGAGCGATTACAAAATTAAAGAAGAGAGCAATGTAGAAAAGTAAATCCAAAGTTCAATTTCTCAAAATGGTTCGGTAAATCAAACAGTGAGGTGAGATTGAAACAGAATTTCTTCAAATCTCAACCCAAGATTCAAGACAAGTGTAAATGAAATTGAAAACAAGAAAACTAAGAGGAAGAGAATTCAATTCTCCTTCCCCAAGACTCAGAAGATCAAAATAACTCAAAACCAAAAGCTCTCCAAAACTACCCAGCAAAACTAAAAGGAAAGCTCTCTAAAAATTCTCCAAAGAAAATTCTCCCGGAAAAAGCTCTCGGAAAACTTAAATTCTAAGCTATTTATACACTCTCTTCAAATGATCTTCAAGCCTTGAATTGGGCCCTTACTCTTGATGGAATTGGGTTGACAAAAGCCTCTGTTGATTACTCTTGGTGTTGGGAAGAAACCCACTTGTGAACCGGGCCATGAACCATTTAAGCTTGAGTCAAAGTTTGAGGCAAACTTTGACTCAAGCTTTTTTTAGCAGATTGCCCCTTTGTGCTGCCATCCACGTTTGGCTCAACGTTTGAGGTCAAACGTGAGCTCAAACGTGGTTCCTGATGACAAGTCATCTTAGCCTAGTTTCATTAGCCTTTTTCTTTTATTTTCAATTGAATTATGCACTTTCTTGAGCCAAAAGCAAGCCAATTGGGTAGATTTTCATGTTTCCTTTGATTTAATCAACCATGTATGAATTCATGCTATTTCATGAGGTTTTATGCTATAATTGTCACATATTATGAAAGAATGAATATCTCATGATTTTAAGCATAGCTTTGATGTGTTTGGTTGATTAATGATAGGTGAAGAAAGCTTGGAGAAAGGTTGAAGCAAGAAGGAATGGCTAGGAGTAAAGAGAGGACAATGGAATAAGTAAAATTGAACCAGGAAGCAAAAAGCTGGACCTAAAGTTAGCCTCAAACTTTTGCACAAACTTTTGGGTGAAAAGTTAGCCCCAACGTTAGACCCCTAACTTTTGGGCTAACGTTGGAACTTGAAAATCACTCCCTGGGCACCAAAAGTTTGCGCCAACGTTAGACCCCTAACTTTTGGGCTAACGTTGGCACATGAAAATATCCCTGACCACCAAAAGTTTGCGCCAACGTTAGACCTCTAACTTTTGGGCTAACGTTGGCACATGGGAAATACAAAAGGGGAGCAAAAGTTTGCGCCAACGTTAGACCCCTAACTTTTGGGCTAACGTTGGCGCCATAAGTGCACAAGGTAAAGCCAACGTTGGAGCAAAAGTTAGACCCCTAACTTTGGCATCAACGTTGGTATCAGCAGATTATGGTAGCTGATATGAAAAGTTGGAGCAAAAGTTAGACCCCTAACTTTTGCTCAAACTTTTACTCCAACTTTTGCAAAACTCCAACCCGGTTCAATTGGTTCACTTTGGTTCCTCTCCAAACTCCAAGAACAATCAATCAAGGCCTCTTTCAACCCAATTCCACCAAGAGCAAAGGCCCAACTCAAGGCTTGAAGATCATTTGAAGAAAGTATAAATAGGATAGAATTCAAGTTATTCGGGGAGCTCTTCTTTTTAGTTTTCCTTTTAGTTTTCATTTAGAGTTTTCGGAGAGCTTTTGGGTATTGAGTGAATTTTAATTTCTTAGTTTCGGGGAAGGAGAATTCCATTCTCTTCCTCTTAGTTTTAT
Source organism: Arachis hypogaea (assembly GCF_003086295.3). Taxonomy (NCBI): domain Eukaryota; kingdom Viridiplantae; phylum Streptophyta; class Magnoliopsida; order Fabales; family Fabaceae; genus Arachis; species Arachis hypogaea. The sequence continues at coordinate 67,814,687 of NC_092036.1, forward strand.
TGCTTTCAATTTCAATTACTTTGTCTTGGATCTTGGGTTGGAGAATTGAAGAAATTCTGTTTCAATCTCATCCTTGGATCTCTCTGTTTCTTTACTGCATAATTGAGTTTAAATTTCTGTTAATTGCTCTTCATCTATTTTCTTTGCAATTTACAATTTCTTTGCAAGTGTTCTTGTTGGATCTGGGAAGGCATTGAGATCTAGACTCGGTTATCTAGTCTCCTGGGTCCTGAGATCTGAATTTCCAATTTCCAATTCTCTGTTTATTGCTTTTCATGTTCATTTACTCTTCTGCTTCAGATCCGATTCAATCCCAATCCCCTTTTACTCTTCTGTTTGATGCAATTTACTTTGCCTTGTTTAATTGCTGCAAATCCAATTCCCAATTCCCTTTACATTTCAAGTCGTTTACATTTCTTGCAATTTAAGATTCCGCAATTTACATTTCTTGCATTCTAAGTTTCTGCAATTTATATTACTTGTTCTTTAAGATTCAGCAATTTAATTCTTGCTCTCTTTAATCTCATGCAATTTACACATTCCCTTTACTTTCAATGCAATTTAAATTCTGCAAATCACAAATCACTCAACCAAATCTTGATTCGCTTGACTAAATCAACCACTAAACTAAAATTGCTCAATCCTTCAATCCCTGTGGGATCGACCTCACTCCCGTGAGTTATTATTACTTGATGCGACCCGGTGCACTTGCCGGTTAGATCTGTGTATTTTGGGAGAAATTCATTTTTCCACCAAATACTCATCAAGTTTTTGGCGCCGTTGCCGGGGATTGAAATAGATTGACAATGATTAAGTGAAGTGGAGATCTAGATCAAGCATTTTTTCTTTTCTGTTTCTTTAACCTTTGACTAACACGCTAACTGTTTGAATTTTTGCCTAAGCTAACTAATATTTCACTTCAGCCATGGATTAAAGTGTTATTGCTTTTCTGATATTATGTGATTCTTGTGTTTTGCTTGTATGTCAGATACAAGAAGAGAGATCCCTACCTTTCATGAAACTGACGAAAGAATCCTCCAAAGGCTAAGAAGAGAAGCAAGAGAAAAAAATGTTGCTGGAGAGGAAGAATCAGATGAAGAATATCATGAATTGGAGGAACACTCAACAAATCCAACAAATCCACCAGTGAGAATGGCCAACAACAATGGTCAACCCCAGAGGAGAGTCTTGGCTTCATATACATTTGCTAATCCAAGGCATTGTGGGAGTAGCATCCTTACCCCAAATGTCGATGCAAATAACTTTGAATTGAAGCCCCAACTCATCACCTTGGTGCAGAACAACTGTTCTTATGGAGGAGGCCCCTTGGAAGATCCAAACCAGCACCTATCCACCTTCCTGAGGATTTGTAACACTGTCAAAACCAATGGTGTGCCTCCTGACAGCTACAAGCTATTGCTATTCCCATTTTCTCTCAGAGACAAGGCCACTCAATGGTTGGAATCATTTCCAAGAGACAGCATCAACAATTGGGATGATTTGGTAACCAAGTTCCTTGCCAAATTTTACCCACCTCAAAGGATCATAAGGTTGAAGACTGAGGTACAAACATTTACACAAATGGAGTCTGAACCCATCCATGAGGCTTGGGAGAGATACAAGGCTCTAATCAGGAAATGTCCTCCTGAAATGTTCACTGAGTGGGATAAGCTGCAGAATTTCTATGAGGGCTTAACATTGAAATCCCAGGAAGCTTTGGATCATTCAGCTGGAGGTTCTTTGCAACTCATGAAAATTGCAGAGGAAGCTCAAAATCTCATCGATATGGTGGCCAACAACCAATACTTCTTCGCTCATCAAAGAAACCGCCAACCATCACAAAGGAGAGGAGTAATGGAGCTAGAAGGAGTTGACACCCTCCTAGCTCAAAACAAGATAATGCAGGAGCAAATTCAACAACAATTTGAGCAGATGGCTAAAAAGATTGATAGCCTGCAAGTTGCAGCAGTGAATACAAGCCAACCATCAACCAAATGGGGGCAAAATGAAGAAAACCAAGAAGATCAGCAGCAGGAACAACCTCAATATGTGCATAACCAAAGCTCCGGCCAAAATGAAGTCTATGGTGACATCTACAATCCATCCTGGAAGAACCATCCAAACATAAGATGGGGAGATAACCACACTCAAAATCAGCAACCATGGCAACGAAATTCAAACCAAAACAACTCAAGAAACAACCAAAATCACAACCAGCAAAACACTAACCCCAATCCATATAGAAAACCCCAAAACAACCACTCAAATTCTAGCTACTGTCCACCCAATAACCAAACCACTAACCAAAACACCCACCATCAACCTTCAACACCCCACAACCAGCCACAAACATCACAAGACACTCAAAGGATCTCCAACTTGGAGACATTAATAGAAAAGATGATGAAGCACCAAGAGACAATGATGGAGAAACTCATGAAAAATCAAGAGATGGCAAGAAAAGATCAAGAAGCAGCAAGAAAAGATCAAGCCACAACAAGCAAAAACCAAGAAGCTTCAATCAAAAATCTCGAGAGGCATATGGAACAAATGGCTAAACGAATTACAGATGCATCCCCAAGTGCCACTCAAGACCACCCAAGGGACAAAGGAAAAGCTACAAAGTGGGAGGAGTGTAAAGCAATCATAGTGGAAAGTGAGAAGAAAGCCATCAATCAGGAAGAACACAACAGAGAAGTTCCACAAGAAGAGACAGAAGAGAGAAGTGAAGAGGATCAGAAAATCAAGAATGCAAAAAGCTCAAAGAGAGATAAGGACATTCTTGAAACACAACTACAAGAGAAGAAGGAAAGGGTGAAGCCACATATCCCCAAACTTCCATACCCTCAGAGGTTCAAAAAAGAGAATGAGGATAAGCAATACTCAAAGTTCCTGGACATATTCAAGACCCTCAGCATCAATATTCCTTTCTTAGAAGCACTTGAACAGATGCCAGTGTATGCCAAATTTATGAAGGAAGTGCTGACAAAGAAAAAGTCCCTAAAAGAAGGACAAATTGTTGAGATGACAAAGGAATGTAGTGCTATTCTCCAAAGAGAGTTACCAGAGAAAAAAGATGATCCTGGGAGTTTTTATATACCTTGCACTATAGGAGACATAACAATTGAAAAGTCATTCTGTGACCTTGGTGCAAGCATAAACTTGATGCCTTTGTCTCTAATGAGGAAACTTCGAATTTGTGAGCTGAAATCCACACGAATACTCCTTCAAATGGCTGACAAATCCATCCAGCAAGCAGTTGGAGTTGTAGAGAATGTGCTGGTAAAAGTGGGAAAATTTCTTCTCCCAGCTGATTTTGTCATTCTGGATATGGAGGAAGACCCTAACACCCCCATCATCCTAGGGAGGCCTTTTCTTGCTACGGGCAGAGCACTGATAGATGTTGAAAAAGGGGAATTGTTGCTGAGAGTGCATGATGAGCACCTAGCATTCCATGTGTTTAAAACCCCACATGAGCCCACTCAAGAAGAAGAGTGTACGGAGGATAAGGCCAGAGATCAAAGTTTGAAGGAGGTAGTCAATGAGTTAGCTCCAAGACTTCCAAATCCATGCTTGAAAGAAGTAGAGATGGTGCAACAGACCAAAGAAATCAAGGAGGAACTAGATCCAAAACTTCCAGATGAGAAATTCAACATCTCAGATAAGGAACCACCAAGGCAGGGAGTATCTTTTGAGAAAGAAAAGAAGAAGAGGCCAAGAGGGTGGAGAAACAAGAAGATCCCTAATGAAGGCTTTTCACCAAGGGATAAAGTAGTGTTAAACACCCAACCAATGAAGGTGTCCCCACAATCATCCGAATACTACACTGTAAACCGGGTCCTTTCACTTGAACACCTAGAGATCATCAAAAAGGAGACCGGAAGGAAGTTCACAGTAAGAGGAGAAAAGCTGAGGCACTATGATCTTCAACCCCCATGATCTAAGTGGATTGATGTCAAGCTAATGACAATAAAGAAGCGCTTGTTGGGAGGCAACCCAACCTGAGGTAGTTCACTTTTCATAGCTATTTCAATAAAAGGGTTAATTAGACTTATCTATATTGCAAGGAGCTAAGTTTGGTGTTGCACACCAAAATAAATTAAGAGAGAATGAAAGATTCTATGTTTGGTGTTTCACCAAATTCTCATTTAAAAGCACATTCTCACCTTCTGCATACATGGATGCTAGCTCCGAGTAATCAGATAAACTAATTAACCAATTGTTTACTTTTTAGTTTTTCTAGTTTTTATTGTCTTTAACAAAGATAGGAGGATTTCACATATAGTTATTTTGATGCATGAGGAAGGTGGCAAGGAACTAAGTTTGGTGTTCACACACCAAAGTAAGTTCAAAAGCCTACAAGAAAATTCTGCACACTAACAAGTTACCTAAGGGCTTGAGAAACAAGCAACTTCTATGAACTTTATAGGAATTCAATCACGCTCTTGGAAGGGTTACATACCATCAGCTGAGAGTAAGAAGAAGAAGCCACAAGAGGTTGTATTGTCACTTAATTTTATCAGCATTTAACTGTTCTAATTTGGAAGTTTGAGTGTTACCATTGCAACAGTAACTGTTAGTTCAGTCATTTTGCATCTTGAGTGTTCTAGTTGAAATAAGTATGCTAGTTTAAGTATGTGCTTGTGTGTTTACTTTCACTTAACAAAAAGCATGCTTTGTCCCCTGCATTTTCAATTCAATAAAAGAAATGTTTGAATGTGAAGTGAGATAGTCCTCTGTTAGACAGAAGTACAATAAAAGTAAGTGGTGGTATGTATGTGTGATTGTATGATAGCTCACTTTTAGTGAATAAGAGAACTAGGATGTCTCCTTCTAAGTAGAAAGTGGCCTACTGTCTATGAATCTCAATCAAATAAAAGTCCTTGGTTGGAAAGAAAAACAAAAAGAAAGAAAAAAAAAGGAGAAAAAGAAATAGCCAAAGAGTGGCAGTAGAACAAAAGAAAACAAAAAGAAACAAAGCTGGACACCAATAGCTTGAACCTTAGAATATATGCCTGTGGTGTCTTTGTATTAGGATCTGCTTGGATTATTAAGCTCTTTGGAGTGCATCAACACTCGGTGACTTGGGTTAACTAACCCGGGATCATCAGCTGAAAGTCCACTATCAAGAGCAACCTAACTACAAGGCATTTAGTAGCCCAAAGAGGTGCTGGGCATCAATGTTCTAAGAAGGAATGTGAGCCAAGTGTCTATAGTGAATAATGTGTCAAGTATAAAGAAAAGGAAATGAACTTGCTACACATGACACTCAAATAAAGCTTATGAACAAAATAATAGCCAAGGATAAAGAAATAATGAGAGGTCATAGCAGTATGTTACTTGAAGCTTGAAGGAGACTTTCTAGGCTTAAGAGTCAATAAGAGGTGAGTGTTTACATATCCACATAAAACCCCATGAACTACCAATAACACTCTACTAGCATGAACATCCTCTTCCATTTCATTCTTTCTTCTCAATAAATCATTCCTTGCTTGGGGACAAGCAAGCTTTAAGTTTGGTGTTGTGATGACAAGTCATCTTAGCCTAGTTTCATTAGCCTTTTTCTTTTATTTTCAATTGAATTATGCACTTTCTTGAGCCAAAAGCAAGCCAATTGGGTAGATTTTCATGTTTCCTTTGATTTAATCAACCATGTATGAATTCATGCTATTTCATGAGGTTTTATGCTATAATTGTCACATATTATGAAAGAATGAATATCTCATGATTTTAAGCATAGCTTTGATGTGTTTGGTTGATTAATGATAGGTGAAGAAAGCTTGGAGAAATGTTGAAGCAAGAAGGAATGGCTAGGAGTAAAGAGAGGACAATGGAATAAGTAAAATTGAACCAGGAAGCAAAAAGCTGGACCTAAAGTTAGCCTCAAACTTTTGCACAAACTTTTGGGTGAAAAGTTAGCCCCAACGTTAGACCCCTAACTTTTGGGCTAACGTTGGAACTTGAAAATCACTCCCTGGGCACCAAAAGTTTGCGCCAACGTTAGACCCCTAACTTTTAGGCTAACGTTGGCACATGAAAATATCCCTGACCACCAAAAGTTTGCGCCAACATTAGACCCCTAACTTTTGGGCTAACGTTGGCACATGGGAAATACAAAAGGGGAGCAAAAGTTTGCGCCAACGTTAGACCCCTAACTTTTGGGCTAACGTTGGCGCCATAAGTGCACAAGGTAAAGCCAACGTTGGAGCAAAAGTTAGACCCCTAACTTTGGCATCAACGTTGGTATCAGCAGATTATGGTAGCTGATATGAAAAGTTGGAGCAAAAGTTAGACCCCTAACTTTTGCTCAAACTTTTACTCCAACTTTTGCAAAACTCCAACCCGGTTCAATTGGTTCACTTTGGTTCCTCTCCAAACTCCAAGAACAATCAATCAAGGCCTCTTTCAACCCAATTCCACCAAGAGCAAAGGCCCAACTCAAGGCTTGAAGATCATTTGAAGAAAGTATAAATAGGATAGAATTCAAGTTATTCGGGGAGCTCTTCTTTTTAGTTTTCCTTTTAGTTTTCATTTAGAGTTTTCGGAGAGCTTTTGGGTATTGAGTGAATTTTAATTTCTTAGTTTCGGGGAAGGAGAATTCCATTCTCTTCCTCTTAGTTTTATTGCTTTCAATTTCAATTACTTTGTCTTGGATCTTGGGTTGGAGAATTGAAGAAATTCTGTTTCAATCTCATCCTTGGATCTCTCTGTTTCTTTACTGCATAATTGAGTTTAAATTTCTGTTAATTGCTCTTCATCTATTTTCTTTGCAATTTACAATTTCTTTGCAAGTGTTCTTGTTGGATCTGGGAAGGCATTGAGATCTAGACTCGGTTATCTAGTCTCCTGGGTCCTGAGATCTGAATTTCCAATTTCCAATTCTCTGTTTATTGCTTTTCATGTTCATTTACTCTTCTGCTTCAGATCCGATTCAATCCCAATCCCCTTTTACTCTTCTGTTTGATGCAATTTACTTTGCCTTGTTTAATTGCTGCAAATCCAATTCCCAATTCCCTTTACATTTCAAGTCGTTTACATTTCTTGCAATTTAAGATTCTGCAATTTACATTTCTTGCATTCTAAGTTTCTGCAATTTATATTACTTGTTCTTTAAGATTCAGCAATTTAATTCTTGCTCTCTTTAATCTCATGCAATTTACACATTCCCTTTACTTTCAATGCAATTTAAATTCTGCAAATCACAAATCACTCAACCAAATCTTGATTCGCTTGACTAAATCAACCACTAAACTAAAATTGCTCAATCCTTCAATCCCTGTGGGATCAACCTCACTCCCGTGAGTTATTATTACTTGATGCGACCCGGTGCACTTGCCGGTTAGATCTGTGTGTTTTGGGAGAAATTCATTTTTCCACCAAAATACTCATCAATTCCTCCATTGCTTCTCTTTTGGCCAACGTTTGGCCCAATGTTTGAGGCAAACGTTGGCTTATCCAAGGCTTCAAACAGAGTGCTCTTCCTTGCTAATTTGGTGCCAATGTTTGACCTTAAGCTTGAGGCAAACGTTGGCGCAAGCTTTTGCTTGCTCCAGGGTTGGCTTTCCTTGTTGCTTGTGGCCAACGTTTGACTTTAAGTTTGAGGCAAATGTTGGCGCAAGCTTTTGATGGCTCCAGGATGAAATTTTGCAAGCCAACGTTTGACCTCAAGTTTGAGGAAAACGTTGGCGCAAGCTTTTGGCCTCTCTGGGTGAAATGATGCTTCTCCTCACGTTTGAGCTTAAGTTTGAGGCAAACTTTAGCTCAAACGTGAGTCTTCCTTTTTGCCCTTGCCATCTTCTTTTCTTTAACCTTCTTCAAAGCTTTTTCACCTATCATCAATCAATCAAAAGCATCAAAGCTATGCTCAAAATCATGAGATTGTTTCTCTTTCATAATATATGACAATTATAGCACAAAATCTCATGAAAATGCATCAATTTATCCATCATTGATTGAATCAAAGGGAACATGAAATTCTACCCAATTGGCTTACATATGGCTCAAGAAAGTGCATAAAATCTATTGAAAACAAAAGAAAAAGACTAGTGAAACTAGGCTAAGATGACTTGTCATTACTCATCTGTACTTTTACTGGTTTATGGAACTGCATTTACCTTAAATTACAATTTGACTTTCTAGTAATTTTACTATAGTTCCAATGCATATCTTCATTTGATTATGTATTTGGATATTTTTCAAAAATTTGGAAAGGAAAGCTTTTCCACTTTTATCCCGGTTGAATTTCGTTTGATGAACTACACTTGATTTATTTTTGGTTTGAGTTTGATTTAGCATACCACATTGTTTATGCCATTGCTGCTTCTTTTGAAAATGTTAGACTCATAGCTTTCTTCTTATGAACGGACTAAATTCTCTATTAAACCTTCCATCACTATGAATGTCATACTTGACCTTGTTTTTAACTAATCTCTTACATCTTATGAACATTACCATTGATCTTGGTTTTTCCTCTCCTGTAGATCTCATTCTTATATGAGTCAGTTTGATTCATTTCAAAATTAGTGCATCGTTTATCCTCTTATTGTCTCTACAAGAGTTTTTAGTCAAAGATTTATCCTTGAGGAATTACTAACAATTGAGTTGTCTTTTCCTATGACTTTTCTATTCTTTTGGATCAATTGAAAGCTTGTTTGATGACTCATGCCTAGTGAATCTTGTTTGAACTACTTTAGTCTAAGATCCTTTCTTGTATGGCTTGACTCTTTTAAGGTACATTCTAATTTTCTTGAATACCCCTTTAAGATGGTGATTTCAAGAACACTTGTGAGTCTTGTTTTGAACTTTTAAAAAAAAGTTTTGAATTCTCTTTGAAGGAGTATTAAACGGAATTTATTTTCTGTTGCTTGATTGAGATTGAAACCATTGTTCAATTTTGACGAAGTTAATTTAAAGTTGGCATGCGCTATTTTAAATGAGGTTTTGGAAATGCTTCCTTGTTTAGTGGAAACCGGTTCGTATGTAATGCACCACTTGTTTCCTTTACCAATTTATAAGCAAACTTCTACCACGGATTTTCCTTTTAAATAGAGTTTAACTTTCTCTTTTGTCCTTGCTATAAATGTTATACACGCTTGTTTGAATATGGACTTTGATAATTTATGAACAAGCATTTGATTTTTCTTCCGGGTCTTCTGAACTACTTTTGGTTAAGATTGTGCGCCTGACTATCTTTCTAAAATATTTGAGGAAATATTTCTGCTCTTAACCAAACTTGTGTACAGTTTGTTTTTAAAAATTCTACGTGATTTGTTTCGACATGAAATTGTATTACAGCAAAGCTACGTTTATGCTTTTGTTACTCTATTGAAGAATGTTTATTACTTGACTTTCTTCTAAACTGCGAAGTGATTTTTCCGCAAGTTTTCGATTTTTTTATGAACAATGTGTTCGGGAGTATTTCTAATCGTGCTCTTGAGTTCTATGAGTTTTGTCTGGGGTCTGGGATATTCTTTTCTGTAGACCTCATACTTCTTCGACTCAGCTTGAATTTGTTTCAAAATAATGCAATGATTTTCTTCTTATTGATCCTATTGGATTTCTTTGATCCAATGTTGTCTTCGAAGTTGTTAATTGATTTACTTTTGGCAAACTTTGCTGCTTGAGCATCTTGGCTTACCTGGTATTGCATACGCTCTTTCAAACATATAGGTAATATCTTTGACATTTGTCTCTCCTTTCTAAGTCTTGTATCCTTCTGAGTAGACTCGAGAATTATTTTGATATCACGTACGACTTGTAGACATAGTAGCGCAATGCGTTAGTTCTTTAAGACGTGATATGTGTATATGGAAGGTGAAACGGTAGGTGTACCATGTTATAAGTTGTGGGTGTTTTGTTCCTTGCGAACGGACTTGCGGTCGTTAGGCTTATGGTTGGTTATGGGGATTGAAAAGTGCCTGATAAGGTTGGAAAGTTAAAGCCTTGAGGCTGATATGAGATTAGTGTGCGGATGTTGAACACGTTGTTTTAACCTCATTATGTATTACACCCTTCGGAGCCTTACTTTATCACATGATTGACCCATATCATCTTTTGTATTGAGCCTACCTTGTAATGTTGCTTTGCACTCACATTCCTATCTTTGTATCTTTATGCATACGACCACCCAAGTATTTGGAAACCGTATATATGTTTATATGTTCAGATATTTTTGCTTCTTCCTCAAATGTGTTCAAGGGTGAACTGTTATGAAATTTCTTTCATTTTGTATCAATTTTTGAGGGCAAAAATTTTTATAAGGTGGGTAGAATGTAAGACCCAGAACCTTTGAAAAGTCTTATTATGATCAAGTCTCAAATCATATATTTATTTATAGCCTTAATTTCAGAAATTGTTTTATTAAAGACAATTAAGGCAAGTTTTGATTTATTGAATTTGAGACGATTATTGGATTATTTTCTATATTTAAATTATAAAGTTGGCAGTTATGAAATAATAAGGATTTTATATGATTTGGATTAGATAAGTAATATTTTAAATATTAATACTGCTATTTTGGAAAATGAAGGAATTAAGTATATTATTTCTAATTATTTGACTTGGGCATTTTATTGAAAGTAATTTGTAAAAAATTGATGAGCAAATGGTATTTTCTATATGCAAGTAGTGTTGGATTTAATTTGGGTTTCAATTACTATATCATTCACAATTTTATGTGAAATTACAAAATTATCCTTGTACCTAATTTTACCCTAATCCTAAAATTCAACACACACAACCCTAACCCTGGAACCCTACCCGGTTACCCGGTTCCCTGAAACACACACACACTCCCTAATACTACAGCAGTAGCAGCTGAAAGATGAAGGAACGAAGAATAAAAGGGTTAGGGGGAGAAGGAGGAAAGGCGTCGCGGTGGGTGTCTCTGCCACCATCGCCGCCGTTGCTATTAGAGGAGAAGGGAGATCTAAGAGGGCGAGGAACAGATCCGAGAGGGGAGGAGGGCGACGCAGCCAGTGCCGTCGTTGTTACCATTGATGGAGGAGAGAGGGGAGAGCGTTCGCGAGGAGCCCCTGCAGAAGCCACCGCCGTGCATCCTCGTGCCGTTCGCTGGAGATCTGGCCGTTGTCGCCGATCATCCTTGCATCGCGTTAGAGGCTGAACCGTGACCTGAAGAGAGCGCGAGCCATAGCCACTGACGGAGAAGAAGGAAATGCGAGCTAGAGGAGCTGCGTCCAGTCGCCGCTGACGCGCCACTGACCACCGCCGTTCCGCCGCGCCGAGGGTCCTCTTCCTGCTAGGTCTGCCGCCGTCAAGCATGAAGGGAGGAGGAAATGGCGTCGCGAGTCGGGGTTGATCCTTTTACAGCCGTTGGATCTGACCGGAGAAAGAAGCTGGACCTCTGTGATTCTGGCCGCCGGGAGTGGTTGTGGCTGTCGGTACCACACCGGAGCTACTGCCGTTCACCGCTGCTGATGTCCGTCGCTGTTGCTGGTGATGGTTAGTTGAACCGCGATCAGGAGAGGGTTCAGATCCGCCGCTGCCGGAGTTCTGAGGCCACCGGAACCACCGCTGGAGCTTCTGGCTACTTCTGCCATTGCCGAAAAAGTTGCCAGTAAGGTTTCATTTGAGGTTTCTACCTTTTTAGTTTTTGAGATGGTTTTGATGCTGTACGGTTCTTCTAGTTGATCCGCCAGAGCTTCTGGCCGCCGCTGGAGCTGTTACCAGGCCGGTTCAAAATCGCAGTTGCCTTATTGTGTTGTTTCGGTAAGAAATTATGTTTCGAATGATCTTGCGTTAGTATTCTGTTGTGTTCGGTTAATGAATACGAGTTTTGATAATGTGGGGTAGAGTCCTAATTATTGTATGTTACGATTAGTATTGCTATTGTTATTGCGAACGTGACTGGGAGCTGAGGTTTTGGCTGTCGGAATTGTGATTGTGGATTTTGGGTCGAGGCGGAAAGGACTTTGTGACGCGTTTGAGTTATGGATTTGCGTTTTGAGGTAGGGGCGCTTTCCGAAAACTATAGTTTATTATTGGAATTATTACATATGGATACTGATGTGAGATAATGTATTTGGTGATTGTATAATCCTTATGTGTTGTTGATTGTCCTGGATGAATGTAACTATTATTTGGTTTTGATGAATGGATTGTTGTGTGGATTTGTAAAATGAAATGCTTTTGGAGTTGATTCTTTTGAAGCTTTGATATCTGAGTTTAATCCGTTGAGGATTGATTTGAATTGAGTTAATTATTTTGATGATATGAAAAGTCAAATGCACTTTTGAATTCAGCCTGGTTTACTTTAATTGACTTGGTTTTGGTCAAATGGTTCATTGCTGAACCGATTCTTTAAAGTTTGGAAATGAGTTAAATCGATTGATATTGACTTGATTTTGAAATGGTATCCTTAAGATATGCCACTGAGGTGATTGTTGGATTTAGCTTGCTTTGAATTGATTTCTGGTTTTGTGTTGTTGAAAAGGAATGAGGAACAATTTAGTTGGGACCCGAACCGGGTGGCAAAAGTCCAAGTTTTAGGGGAGGTGCTGCCGAAATTTCTATAAAATCTTAGTCTTGTTTGAAAGGTTATTTAAAAAGGGTTGGATTGAGAAATTGTATTATTTGATTTATTAAGAGGATATTTATGTTTTCAAGCTTAATTTATTTAATGAACCTTGTACGTTGAGTTCGGCTTACTTAGAACTGAACTATTTTTACCGTTTGAATCACTGAAGGGAAGAATAAAGCTCTAATATTGATTTCAATATAAAAAGGAGTTTTTAGTGATTTTTAAAGGTACCTAGACTTTTGATTGAGTAATCAAGTTTGAGGCATTTTGGAAGAGTTGGAAAAATGGGTTCTAAAAAGAAATCTGAAAGCGGTTTGATTCAAATGAACCGGTTCCGTTTCAAATGAGTTGATTTTTGGGCCGGGTTGGAACTTGTGATTTTGTATGGATCGGTTTCATAATAAATTCAGTTTTATTTACTTGAACCGAGAATCCATGATTTTAAGAGTTTCAATGAATTTTAAGGAATTGATATAAGTTGACCTTCCCTAAAGACTTGGGACTCTGCCGAAAAACTTTTGTTATAAAATCCCATTGTTGGATAGGTGATTTTGAATACTTTGAAATAAATCCTTAACTTGCCATGGTTTTGGAAGTTTTGGAAAGAGAATGCCGAGAGTGGCTTTGTTTTAAAAATGGAACTCACTTTGAGTAAATTTGGCTTATGAGCCTGGGATGATTTGAGAAATGAGATCTTTAAAGCCAAGGCTGAAAAGAGTTGAAATTTGATTTCAAAGCGAAATGGCTTGAGAAAAGTGATTTATGGCTTAAATGCTGGTTTTATGAATTTGATGATGTTGAATGGTGGAAGTGCTGTTTTGTTATGGGCTGGAATGGCTATGTATGATTATGAATATTGATTGGTTCTGGATTGAACCGTGAGCCAGAATGGCTGTGTATGATATTGATTTATGGCTGATTGCCGAATGAGTTATGGGCCGTATGGCTGACTATGAATTATAAATTTAAGCCGAATGGCTGAGATGGATGTTGATCCATGGCTGGGACTGAATGAATCTATGCTTGAGATACCTGGGTAGTAGCAAGGGTTGTGGTTCGTCCCACTTGCTCCAGGTCAGAGACTGTGACGCCTGGGTAGTAGCGGTAGTAGTGGTTCGTCCCACTGGCTCCAGGTTGAGCTTTTAAACACCCGCCTGGGTAGTAGCCGCAGTAGTGGTTATTCCACTGGCTCTGGGTTGAGCGGGTAATAGCAATGGGGTTGTAGCTCAAACCTACTTGCTCTGTGAGGGGTGTTTCTGTCCAGGTTAGCTACCAGGACGTGTCGGGTTGGCTATATAACTGACAGATGATATCATCAGCCACTAGGGACAGGCATGCATCATATGCATTTATGTGACATTATTTGGGTGTGCATATTGTACTTGGTTTGCCTATGTGATTAACTGCTAATTGTTCTACTTGCAATAATTGTTTGTTTGTGCTTGCATCTTCTTGTTTGTGTTTGCTACTAGGATTTTGTTGGACTGTGGTGATTGGTTGATGGTTGGATTGTTTGGGCCTAGGGCCGTGGTTGGAATGAGATGAACCGATGGTTGATTTCGGTTTGTATTTTTGGTTTGGAATAAGATATGAAAAGCTATTTTGTTTTAGCATAGGTAAACCGCTTTGAAAGGCTTTTGAGTTTTTGAGAATTGAATGGTTCCTCTTTCAGAAAAGATTTCCGACTTTACTTTTATTGTAAACTGTTGTTTTTGAAAAGAGGCATAAGACGGTTATTAATTACTGGTGCGGTTATCTTCACGTATCCTATTACAGTAATTCCCAAAAACCCTCTACTGAGAACCCTTTCGAGGATGATGTTCTCACCCCTTACATTTTTTCCCCTTTCAAGATATGGGCGCAGAAGTTACGAAGGGTTCATTTAGTTGTTGTTGAGATGCTTTGTATTGCTTTAGATTATTATTTATTGTACCCTCGCCTTTATCTTGAGATGTTCTGTAAGAGGATTAGGAATTGTATTGGATAATGTTTGTAGTATTATTTATATATATGTGTGTATATATATATATGGTGTACTCTTGATGAGCTTTTGTAAGTTGTATGGTATCTATGGATGTATGTTATCGAACGAAAGTAATTTTTGGAGCGGTATTGCAGTTTAAAGTTTTAAACAGGCTCATATTTTAGTATTAAATAGTATAAGTGTCGTCGTAATGTCTGAGCTATCAGAGTTGCGCAGCCGGAAGCGTGAGCTTTGGTAGTTAGGGTGTTACACTTTATTTTTTTATTATTTAAATGAAAAACATTTAATAATATAATTTAAAAATTCAAAAATAAAAAATTTAGTTTTTTAAATTTTTAATTTTTTTAAAAATATTTTTTATTTTTTTATTCACCGAATAATGCTACACTCAGACAATTGACTTTTTTATGCTACACTTGTTCACAAATTAAGAATAAATCAATTTAAAAAATTTAATATTTTAATATTTTTATTTTTTTATATTTTTGGAATTTTTTATTTTTTTACAATTAGAAAAAGATATTTTTTTAGTTTAAAATTTTTAAAAAAATAATAAATTTACAGATCTGTTATTTATTAGATATTGCTAGACTTTATTTTAATTTTATTATTTAAATAAAAAACATTTAATAATATAATTTAAAAATTCAAAAATAAAAAAATTAGTTTTTTAATATTTTTAAAAATATTTTTTATTTTTTATTCACCGAATAATGCTACACTCAAACAATTGACTTTTTATGCTACACTTGTTCACAAATTAAGAATAAATTAATTTAAAAAATTTAATATTTTAATTTTTTTAATTTTTTTATATTTTTGGAAATTTTTTATTCTTTTACAATTAGAAAAAGATATTTTTAGTTTAAAATTTAAAAAAATAATAATAAATTTACAGATCTGTTGTTTATTAGATATTGCTAGACTTTATTTTAATTTTATTATTTAAATAAAAAACAATTAATACTATAATTTAAAAATTCAAAAATAAAAAATTTAGTTTTATAAAATTTTTAATTTTTTTAAAAATATATTTTATTTTTTTATTCACCGAATAATGCTACACCCAAACAGTTGACTTCTTTTGCTGTATTTGTTCACAAATTAAGAAATAATTAATTTAAAAATTTTAATTTTTTAATTTTTTGGATATATTTGGAATTTTTTATTTTTTTTACAACTAGAAAAAAAAAATAGTTTAAAATTTAAAAAAATAATAAAGTTACAGATCTGTTGTTTACTTGATATTGGTGTACTTTATTTTTTTATTATTTAAATAAAAAATTTAATAATATAATTTAAAATTTCAAAATTTAGTTTTTTAAAATTTTTAATTTTTTTAAAAATATTTTTTACTTTTTTATTCATTGGATAATGCTACACCTAGACAGTTGACTTTTTTTTACTGCACTTCTTCACAAATTAAAAATAAATTAACTTAAAAAACTTAACATGTTTTGGATATTTTTGGAATTTTTTATTTTTTAAAATTATAAAAAGATATTTTAGTTTAAAAATTTGAAAAAAATAATAAATTTACAGATCTGTTGTTTATTAGATATTGCTAGACTTTATTTTAATTTTATTATTTAAATAAAAAATATTTAATAATATAATTTAAAAATTCAAAAATAAAAAATTTAGTTTTTTAAAATTTTTAATTTTTTTAAAAATATTTTTTATTTTTTTATTCACCGAATAATGCTACACTCAGACAATTGACTTTTTATGCTACACTTGTTCACAAATTAAGAATAAATTAATTTAAAAAATTTAATATTTTAATATTTTTATTTTTTTATATTTTTGGAATTTTTTTATTTTTTTACAATTAGAAAAAGATATTTTTTTAGTTTAAAATTTTTAAAAAAATAATAAATTTACAGATCTGTTATTTATTAGATATTGCTAGACTTTATTTTAATTTTATTATTTAAATAAAAAACATTTAATAATATAATTTAAAAATTCAAAAATAAAAAATTTAGTTTTTTAAAATTTTTAATATTTTTAAAAATATTTTTTATTTTTTATTCACCGAATAATGCTACACTCAAACAATTGACTTTTTGTGCTACACTTGTTCACAAATTAAGAATAAATTAATTTAAAAAATTTAATATTTTAATTTTTTTAATTTTTTTATATTTTTGGAAATTTTTTATTCTTTTACAATTAGAAAAAGATATTTTTAGTTTAAAATTTAAAAAAATAATAATAAATTTACAGATCTGTTGTTTATTAGATATTGCTAGACTTTATTTTAATTTTATTATTTAAATAAAAAACAATTAATACTATAATTTAAAAATTCAAAAATAAAAAATTTAGTTTTATAAAATTTTTAATTTTTTTAAAAATATATTTTATTTTTTTATTTACCGAATAATGCTACACCCAAACAGTTGACTTCTTTTGCTGTATTTGTTCACAAATTAAGAAATAATTAATTTAAAAATTTTAATTTTTTAATTTTTTTGGATATATTTGGAATTTTTTATTTTTTTTACAACTAGAAAAAAAATTAGTTTAAAATTTAAAAAAAAATAATAAAGTTACAGATCTGTTGTTTACTTGATATTGGTGTACTTTATTTTTTTATTATTTAAATAAAAAATTTAATAATATAATTTAAAATTTCAAAATTTAGTTTTTTAAAATTTTTAATTTTTTTAAAAATATTTTTTATTTTTTTATTCATCGGATAATGCTACACCCAGACAGTTGACTTTTTTTTACTGCACTTCTTCACAAATTAAAAATAAATTAATTTAAAAAACTTAACATGTTTTGGATATTTTTGGAATTTTTTATTTTTTAAAATTATAAAAAGATATTTTTAGTTTAAAAATTTGAAAAAAATAATAAATTTACAGATCTGTTGTTTATTAGATATTGCTAGACTTTATTTTAATTTTATTATTTAAATAAAAAATATTTAATAATATAATTTAAAAATTCAAAAATAAAAAATTTAGTTTTTTAAAATTTTTAATTTTTTTAAAAATATTTTTTATTTTTTATTCATCGAATAATGCTACACTCAGACAATTGACTTTTTGTGCTACACTTGTTCACAAATTAAGAATAAATTAATTTAAAAAATTTAATATTTTAATTTTTTTATTTTTTTATATTTTTGGAATTTTTTTATTATTTAACAATTAGAAAAAGATATTTTTTTAGTTTAAAATTAAAAAAAAATAATAAATTTACAGATCTGTTGTTTATTAGATATTGCTAGACTTTATTTTAATTTTATTATTTAAATAAAAAACATTTAATAATATAATTTAAAAATTCAAAAATAAAAAAATTTAGTTTTTTAAAATTTTTAATTTTTTTAAAAATATTTTTTCTTTTTTATTCACCGAATAATGCTACACCCAGACAGTTGACTTTTTTTGCTGCACTTGTTCGCAAATTTAGAATTAATTAATTTAAAGATTTTAATTTTTTAATTTTTTTGGATATTTTTAGAATTTTTTATTTTTTTACAACTAGAAAAAAGTTTTAGTTTAAAATTTAAAAAAAGTAATAAAGTCACAGATCTGTTGTTTACTTGATATTACTGGACTTTATTTTTTTATTATTTAAATAAAAAATATTTAATAATATAATTTAAAAATTCAAAAATAAAAAATTTAGTTTTCTAAATTTTTAATTTTTTAAAAAATATTTTTTATTTTTTTATTCACCGCATAATGCTATACTCAGACAATTGACTTTTTGTGCTACACTTGTTCACAAATTAAGAATAAATTAATTTAAAAAATTTAATATTTTAATATTTTTATTTTTGTATATTTTTGGAATTTTTATTTTTTTACAATTAGAAAAAGATATTTTTTTTAGTTTAAAAATTTTTAAAAAATTATAAATTTACAGATCTGTTGTTTATTAGATATTGCTAGACTTTATTTTAATTTTATTATTTAAATAAAAAACATTTAATAATATAATTTAAAAATTCAAAAATAAAAAATTTAATTTTTTAAAATTTATAATTTTCTAGAAAATATTTTTTATATTTTTATTCACCGAATAATGCTACACTGAGACAGTTGACTTTTTTTGCTGCACTTGTTCACAAATTAAGAATAAATTAATTTAAAAATTTTAATTTTTTAATATTTTTGGATATATTTGGAATTTTTATTTTTTTACAACTAGAAAAAAATTTAGTTTAAAATTAAAAAATAATAATAAAGTTTCAGATCTGTTGTTTTCTTGATATTGGTGTACTTTATTTTTTTATTATTTAAATAAAAAATATTTAATAATATAATTTAAATTTTCAAAATTTAGTTTTTTAAAATTTTTAATTTTTTTAAAAATATTTTTTATTTTTTTATTCATCGGATAATGCTACACCCAGACAGTTGACTTTTTTTGCTGCACTTGTTCACAAATTAAGAATAAATTAATTTAAAAAATTTAATATTATTTTGGATATTTTTGGATTTTTTTATTTTTTTAAAATTATAAAAAGATCTTTTTTAGTTTAAAAAATTAAAAAAATAATAAATTTACAGATCTGTTGTTTATTAAATATTGCTAGACTTTATTTTAATTTTATTTATTTAAATAAAAATGATTTAATAATATAATTTAAAAAGTCAAAAATAAAAAATTTAGTTTTTAAAATTTTTAATATTTTTAAAAATATTTTTTATTTTTTTATTCACCGAATAATGCCAAACTCAGACGATTGACTTTTTTTGTTGCACTTGTTCACAAATTAAGAATTAATTAATTTAAAATTTTTAATTTTTTTAATTTTTTGGATATTTCTGAAATTTTTTATTTTTTTACAACTAGAAAAAAAGTTTTAGTTTAAAATTTAAAAAAAATAAAGTCACAGATCTGTTGTTTACTTGATATTGTTGGACTTTATTTTTTTATTATTTAAATAAAAACATTGAATAATATAATTTAAAAATTCAAAAATAAAAAATTTATTTTTTTTAAAGTTTTTAATTTTTTTAAAAAATTTTTTATTTTTTTATTCAACGAATAATGCTACACTCAGACAGTTGACTTTTTTTGTTGCACTTGTTCACAAATTAAGAATTAATTAATTTAAAAATTTTAATTTTTTAATATTTTTGGAATTTTTTATTTTTTTTACAACTAGAAAAAAATTTAGTTTAAAATTTAAAAAAATAATAAAGTTACAGATCTGTTGTTTACTTGATATTGGTGTACTTTCTTTTTTATTATTTAAATAAAAAATATTTAATAATATAATTTAAAATTTCAAAATTTAGTTTTTTAAAATTTTTAATTTGTTAAAAAATATTATTTATTTTTTTATTCATCGGATAATGCTACACCCAGGCAGTTGAAATTTTTTGCTGCACTTGTTCACAAATTAAGAATAATTAATTTAAAAAATTTAATATTTTTTTTGGATATTTTTGGAATTTTTTATTTTTTTACAACTAGAAAAATATATTTTTTTAGTTTAAATATTAAAAAAAAATAAATTAACAGATCTATTGTTTATTAGATATTGCTAGACTTTATTTTAATTTTATTATTTAAATAAAAAATATTTAATAATATAATTTAAAAATTCAAAAATAAAAAAATTAGTTTTTTAAGATTTTTTATTTTTTTAAAAATATTTTTTATTTTTTTATTCACCGAATAATACTACACCGGAGAGTTGACTTTTTTTGCTGCACTTGTTTAAAATTAAGAATAAATTAATTTAAAAAAATTAATATTTTAATATTTTTTTATTTTTTGGATATTTTTGGAATTTTTTATTTTTTTACAATTAGAAAAAGATATTTTTTAGTTTAAAAATTTTAAAAAAATAATAAATTTACAGATCTGTTGTTTATTAGATATTTCTATACTTTATTTTATTTTTCTTATTTAAATAAAAAAATATTAAATAACATAATTTAAAAATTCAAAAGTAAAAATATTAGTTTTTTAAATTTTTTTATTTTTTTATTCATCGGATGATGCTATACTCTGACAGTTGACTTTTTTTGCTGCACTTGTTCACAAATTAAGAATAAATTAATTTCAAAACTTTAATTTTTTAATTTTTTGGATATTTTTGGAATTTTTTTTACAACTAGAAAAAAATTTTTAGTTTAAAATTTAAAGAAATAATAAAGTTACAGATCTGTTGTTTACTAGATATTGCTGGACTTTATTTTTTTTATTTAAATAAAAAACATTTAATAACTTAATTTAAAAATTCAAAAAAAAAATTTTGGTTTTTAAAATTTTTAATTTTTTTCAAAAATATTTTTTATTTTTTATTCATCGGATAAGGCTACACCTAGACAATTGACTTTTTTTGCTGCACTTGTTCACAAATTAAGAATAAATTAATTTAAAAAATTTAATATTTTAATTTTTAATTTTTTGAAATTTTGGGAATTTTTTATTTTTTAAAAATTAGAAAAAGATATTTTTTTAGTTTAAAAATAAAAAAATAAATTTACAGATCTGTTGTTTATTAGATATTGCTAGACTTTATTCTAATTTTATTATTTAAATAAAAAACATTTAATAATATAATTTAAAAATTCAAAAATAAAAATTTAGTTTTTTAAAATTTTTATATTTTTTAAAAATATTTTTTATTTTTTATTCACCGGATAATGCTACACTCAGACAGTTGACTTTTTTTTGCTGCACTTATTCACAAATTAAGAATAAATTAATTTAAAAAATTTAATTTTTTGTATATTTTTGGAATTTTTTATTTTTTTTCAACTAGAAAAAAAATTTAGTTTAAAATTTTAAAAAAATAATAAAGTTACAAATCTGTTGTTTACTAGATATTGTAGGACTTTATTTTTTTATTATTTAAATAAAAAATATTTAATAATATAATTTAAAAATTCAAAAATAAAAATATAGTTTTTTAAAATTTTTAAATTTTTTAAAAAAAAATTTATTTTTTTATTCACCGGATAATGCTACACCCTAGATAGTTGACTTTTTTTTGCTGCACTTGTTCTCAAATTAAGAATAAATTAATTTAAAAAATTTAAAATTTTAATTTTTTTGGATATTTTTATAATTTTTTATTTTTTTACAATTAGAAAAAATATTTTTTTTAGTTTAAAAATTAAAAAAAATAAATTTACAGATTTGTTGTTTATTAAATATTGCTAGACATTATTTTGTTTTTCTTATAAAACATTAAATAATATAATTTAAAAATTCAAAAATAAAAATTTAGTTTTTTAAAATTTTTAATTTTTTTAAAAATATTTTTATTTTTTTATTCACTGGATAATGCTACACCCAGACAGTTAACTTTTTTTTTTGCTGCACTTGTTCACAAATTAAGAATAAAATAATTTAAAAAATTTAATATTTTAATTTTTTTATTTTTTGATATTTTTGGAATTTTTTATTTTTTATAATTAGAAAAAGATATATTTTTAGTTTAAAAAGTTTAAAAAAATAATAAATTTACAGATTTGTTGTTTATTAGATATTGCTAGACTTTATTTTAATTTTATTATTTAAATAAAAAAATTTAATAATATAATTTAAAAATTCAAAAATAAAAATTTATTTTTTTTAATTTTTTATTTTTTAAAAATATTTTATATTTTTTTATTCAACTGATAATGCTACACTCAGACAATTGACTTTTTTACTACACTTGTTCACATAATAACAAGAAATTAATTTAAAAAATTTAATTTTTAATTTTTTGGATATTTTTGAAATTTTTATTTTTTACAACCAGAAAAAAAATTTTAGTTTAAAATTTAAAAAAAATAAAGTTATAGATCTGTTGTTTACTAAATATTGCTGGACTTTATTTTTTTATTATTTAAATAAAAAACATGTAATAATATAATTTAAAAATTCAAAAATAAAAAATTAGTTTTTTAAAATTTTTAATTTTTTTAAAAATATTTTTATTTTTTTATTCACCGGATAATGCTACACCTAGATAGTTGACTTTTTTTCCTACACTTTTTCTCAAATTAAGAATAAATTAATTTAAAAATTTAAACTTTTAAATTTTTTTATTTTTTGATTATTTTTGGAATTTTTAATTTTTTTACAGTTTGAAAAAGTTATTTTTTTAAGGTAAAATTTAAAAAAATAATAAATTTACAGATCTGTTGTTTATTGGATATTGCTAGACTTCATTTTAATTTTATTATTTAAATAAAAAACATTTATATTTTTTTATTCAACTGATAATGCTACACTCAGACTATTGACTTTTTTACTACACTTGTTCACATATTAACAAGAAATTAATTTAAAAAATTTAATTTTTAATTTTTTTGATATTTTTGAAATTTTTATTTTTTACAACGAGAAAAAAAATTTTAGTTTAAAATTTAAAAAAATAATAAAGTTATAGATCTGTTGTTTACTAAATATTGCTGGACTTTATTTTTTTATTATTTAAATAAAAAACATGTAATAATATAATTTAAAAATTCAAAAATAAAAACTTTGTTTTTTAAAATTTTTAATTTTTTTAAAAATATTTTTATTTTTTTTATTTACCGGATAATGCTACACCTAGATAGTTGACTTTTTTTGCTACACTTTTTCTCAAATTAAGAATAAATTAATTTAAAAAATTTAAACTTTTAAATTTTTTTATTTTTTGATTATTTTTGGAATTTTTTATCTTTTTACAGTTTGAAAAAGTTATTTTTTTAAGTTAAAATTTAAAAAAAATAATAAATTTGCAAATCTGTTGTTTATTGGATATTGCTAGACTTCATTTTAATTTTATTATTTAAATAAAAAACATTTAATAATATATTTTAAAAATTCAAAAATAAAAATTTAGTTTTTTTAAATTTTTAATTTTTTAAAAATATTTTTTATTTTTTTATTCACCAGATAATGCTACACTCAGATAGTTGACTTTTTTTGCTGCACTTGTTCACAAATTAAGAATAAATTAATTTAAAAATTTTAATTTATTAATTTTTTTGAATATTTTTTATTTTTTACAACTAGAAAAAAAATTTTTGTTTAAAATTTAAAAAAATAATAAAGTTATAGATCTGTTGTGTACTAGATATTACTGGACTTTATTTTTTTTATTATTTAAATAAAAAACATCTAATAATATAATTTAAAAATTCAAAAATAAAAAATTTAGTTTTTTAAAATTTTTAATTTTTTAAAAATATTTTTTATTTTTTTATTCACCGGATAATGCTACACCCAGATAGTTGACTTTTTTTTGCTACACTTGTTCTCAAATTAAGAATAAGATAATTTAAAATATTTAAACTTTTAATTTTTTATTTTTTGGATATTTTTGGAATTTTTTATTTTTTTACAATTAGAAAAAAATATTTTTTTAGTTTAAAAATTAAAAAAATAATAAATTTACAGATCTGTTGTTTATTAGATATTGCTAGACTTTATTTTATTTTTCTTATTTAAATAAAAAACAATTAATAATATAATTTAAAAATTCAAAAATAAAAAATTTATTTTTTTAAAATTTTTTATTTTTTAAAAATATTTTTTATTTTTTTATTCACCGGATAATGCTACACCCAGATAGTTGACTTTTTTTTGCTACACTTGTTCTCAAATTAAGAATAAGATAATTTAAAAAATTTAAACTTTTAATTTTTTGTTTTTTGGATATTTTTGGAATTTTTTATTTTTTTAAAATTAGAAAAAGATATTTTTTATTTTAAAAATTTAAAAAAAAATAAATTTACAGATCTGTTGTTTATTAGATATTGCTAGACTTTATTCTAACTTTATTATTTAAATAAAAAACATTTAATAATATAATTTAAAAATTCAAAAATAAAAAATTTAGTTTTTAAAAAAAATTTTTAAAATATTTTTTATTTTTTTATTCACTGGATAATGCTATACTCTGACAGTTGACTTTTTTTGCCGCACTTGTTCACAAATTAAGAATAAATTAATTTAATAAATTTAATATTTTAATATTTTTATTTTTTGGATATTTTTGGAATTTTTTATTTTTTTAAAATTCAAAAAGATATTTTTTTTAGTTTAAAAATTTTAAAAAATAATAAATTTACAGATCTATTGTTTATTAGATATTGCTAGAGTTTATTTTAATTTTATTTTTTAAATAAGAAAATTTAATAATATAAGTTAAAAATTAAAAAATATGTTTTATTTTTTTTATTCATCGGATAATACTACACTCAAACAGTTGACTTTTTTGCTACACTTGTTCAGAAATTAAGAATAAATTAATTTAAAAAATTTAATTTTTTAATTTTTATTGGATATTTTTGGAATTTTTTATTTTTTCACAACTAGAAAATTTTTTTAATCTAAAATTTAAAAAAATAATAAAGTTACAAATCTGTTGTTTACTAGATATTGTTGGACTTTATTTTTTTATTATTTAAATAAAAAACATTTAATAATATAATTTAAAAATTCAAAAATAAAAAAATTAGTTTTTTAAAATTTTTAATTTTTTAAAAAATATTTTTTATTTTTTTATTCACCGGATAATGCTACACTCAGACAGTAGACTTTTTTTTACTGCACTTGTTCACAAATAAAGAATAAATTAATTTAAAAAGTTTAATTTTTTAATTTTTTGTATATTTTTGGAATTTTTTATTTTTTTACAACTAGAAAAAAAATTTTAGTTTAAAATTTAAAAAATAATAAAGCTACAGATCTGTTCTATACTACATATTGCTGGACTTTATTTTTTTATTATTTAAATAAAAAAACATTTAATAATATAATTTAAAATTTCAAAAATAAAAAATTTAGTTTTTTAAAGTTTTTTATTTTTTAAAAAATATTTTCATTTTTTTATTCACCGGATAATGCTACACCCAGATAGTTGACTTTTTTTATACACTTTTTCTCAAATTAAGAATAAATTAATTTAAAAAATTTAAACGTTTAATTTTTTTATTTTTTTATTATTTTTGGAATTTTTTATTTTTTACAATTAGAAAAGGATATTTTTTAATTTCAAATTAAAAAAATAATAAATTTACAGATCTGTTGTTTATTAGATATTGCTAGACTTTATTTTAATTTTATTATTTAAATAAAAAACATTCAATAATTTATTTTAAGAATTCAAAAATAAAAATTTATTTTTTTTAAATTTTTAATTTTTTAAAAATATTTTTTATTTTTTTATTCACCAGATAATGCTACACTCAGATAGTTGACTTTTTTTACTGCACTTGTTCACAAATTAAGAATAAATTAATTTAAAAATTTTAATTTATTAATTTTTTTGAATATTTTTGAATATTTTTTATTTTTTACAACTAGAAATAAAATTTTTGTTTAAAATTTAAAAAAATAATAAAGTTATAGATCTGTTGTTTACTAGATATTACTGGACTTTATTTTTTTTATTATTTAAATAAAAAACATTTAATAATATAATTTAAAAATTCAAAAATAAAAAATTTAGTTTTTTAAAATTTTTAATTTTTTAAAAATATTTTTTATTTTTTTATTCACCGGATAATGCGACACCCAGATAGTTGACTTTTTTTTGCTACACTTGTTCTCAAATTAAGAATAAGATAATTTAAAATATTTAAACTTTTAATTTTTTTATTTTTTGGATATTTTTGGAATTTTTTATTTTTTTACAATTAGAAAAAAATATTTTTTTAATTTAAAAATTAAAAAAATAATAAATTTATAGATCTGTTGTTTATTAGATATTGCTAGACTTTATTTTATTTTTCTTATTTAAATAAAAAACAATTAATAATATAATTTAAAAATTCAAAAATAAAAAATTTATTTTTTTAAAATTTTTTATTTTTTAAAAATATTTTTTATTTTTTTATTCACAGGATAATGCTACACCCAGATAGTTGACTTTTTTTTGCTACACTTGTTCTCAAATTAAGAATAAGATAATTTAAAAAATTTAAACTTTTAATTTTTTATTTTTTGGATATTTTTGGAATTTTTTATTTTTTTAAAATTAGAAAAAGATATTTTTTATTTTAAAAATTTAAAAAAAATAAATTTACAGATCTGTTGTTTATTAGATATTGCTAGACTTTATTCTAACTTTATTATTTAAATAAAAAACATTTAATAATATAATTTAAAAATTCAAAAATAAAAAATTTAGTTTTTAAAAAAAATTTTTAAAATATTTTTTATTTTTTTATTCACTGGATAATGCTATACTCTGACAGTTGACTTTTTTTGCCGCACTTGTTCACAAATTAAGAATAAATTAATTTAATAAATTTAATATTTTAATATTTTTATTTTTTGGATATTTTTGGAATTTTTTATTTTTTTAAAATTCAAAAAGATATTTTTTTTAGTTTAAAAATTTTAAAAAATAATAAATTTACAGATCTATTGTTTATTAGATATTGCTAGAGTTTATTTTAATTTTATTTTTTAAATAAGAAAATTTAATAATATAAGTTAAAAATTAAAAAATATGTTTTATTTTTTTATTCATCGGATAATACTACACTCAAACAGTTGACTTTTTTGCTACACTTGTTCAGAAATTAAGAATAAATTAATTTAAAAAATTTAATTTTTTAATTTTTATTGGATATTTTTGGAATTTTTTATTTTTTCACAACTAGAAAATTTTTTTAATCTAAAATTTAAAAAAATAATAAAGTTACAAATCTGTTGTTTACTAGATATTGTTGGACTTTATTTTTTTATTATTTAAATAAAAAACATTTAATAATATAATTTAAAAATTCAAAAATAAAAAAATTAGTTTTTTAAAATTTTTAATTTTTTAAAAAATATTTTTTATTTTTTTATTCACCGGATAATGCTACACTCAGACAGTAGACTTTTTTTTACTGCACTTGTTCACAAATAAAGAATAAATTAATTTAAAAAGTTTAATTTTTTAATTTTTTGTATATTTTTGGAATTTTTTATTTTTTTACAACTAGAAAAAAAATTTAGTTTAAAATTTAAAAAAATAATAAAGCTACAGATCTGTTCTATACTACATATTGCTGGACTTTATTTTTTTATTATTTAAATAAAAAAACATTTAATAATATAATTTAAAATTTCAAAAATAAAAAATTTAGTTTTTTAAAGTTTTTTATTTTTTAAAAAATATTTTTCATTTTTTTATTCACCGGATAATGCTACACCCAGATAGTTGACTTTTTTTGCTGTACCTGTTCTCAAATTAAGAATAAATTAATTTAAAAATTTATATTTTTAATTTTTTTATTTTTTGGATATTTTTGGAATTTTTTATTTTTTTAAAATTATAAAAATATATTTTTTAGTTTAAAAATAAAAAAATAATAAATTTACAAATCTGTTGTTTATTAGATATTGCTAGACTTTAATTTATTTTTCTTATTTAAATAAAAAACATTTAATAATATAATTTAAAAATTCAAAAATAAAAATATAGTTTTTTAAAATTTTTAATTTTTTTAAAAAATTTTTTATTTTTTTATTCACCGGATAATGCTATATTCTGACAGTTGATTTTTTTGCTGCACTTGTTCACAAATTAAGAATAAATTAATTTTAAAAATTTAATATTTTAATATTTTTTATTTTTTGGATATTTTTGGAATTTTTTATTTTTTTTACAATTAGAAAAAGATATATTTTTAGTTTAAAAATTTTAAAAAAATAATAAATTTACAGATTTGTTGTTTATTAGATATTGCTAGACTTTATTTTAATTTTATTATTTAAATAAAAAAAATTTAATAATATAATTTAAAAATTCAAAAATAAAAATTTAGTTTTTTTAAATATTTAAATTTTTAAAAATATTTTTTATTTTTTTATTCACCAGATAATGCTACACTCAGACAGTTGACTTTTTTTACTGCACTTGTTCACAAATTAAGAATAAATTAATTTAAAAATTTAATTTTTTAATTTTTGTATATTTTTGGAATTTTTTATTTTTTTTCAACTAGAAAAAAAATTTTAGTTTAAAATTTTAAAAAAATAATAAGGTTATAGATTTGTTGTTTACTAGATATTGCTGGACTTTTTTTTTTATTATTTAAATAAAAAACATTTAATAATATAATTTAAAAATTCAAAAATAAAAAATTTAGTTTTTTAAAATTTTTAATTTTTTAAAAATATTTTTTATTTTTTTATTCACCGGATAATGCTACACCCAAATAGTTGACTTTTTTTTGCTACACTTGTTCTCAAATTAAGAATAAGATAATTTAAAAAATTTAAACTTTTAATTTTTTATTTTTTGGATATTTTTGGAATTTTTTATTTTTTTACAATTAGAAAAAAATATTTTTTTAGTTTAAAAATTAAAAAAATAATAAATTTACAGATCTGTTGTTTATTAGATATTGCTAGACTTTATTTTATTTTTCTTATTTAAATAAAAAACAATTAATAATATAATTTAAAAATTCAAAAATAAAAAATTTATTTTTTTAAAATTTTTTATTTTTAAAAATATTTTTTATTTTTTTATTCACCGGGTAATGCTACACCCAGATAGTTGACTTTTTTTGCTACACTTGTTCTCAAATTAAGAATAAATTAATTTAAAAAATTAAATTTATTAATTTTTTGGATATTTTTGAAATTTTTTATTTTTTACAACTAGAAAAAAAATTTTTGTTTAAAATTTAAAAAAATAATAAAGTTATAGATCTGTTGTTTACTAGATATTACTGGACTTTATTTTTTTATTATCTAAATAAAAAACATTTAATAATATAATTTAAAAATTCAAAAATAAAAAATTTAGTTTTTTAAAATTTTTAATTTTTATAAAAATATTTTTTATTTTTTATTCACCGGATAATGCTACACCCAGATAGTTGACTTTTTTTATACACTTTTTCTCAAATTAAGAATAAATTAATTTAAAAAATTTAAACGTTTAATTTTTTTATTTTTTGATTATTTTTGGAATTTTTTATTTTTTACAATTAGAAAAGGATATTTTTTAATTTAAAATTAAAAAAATAATAAATTTACAGATCTGTTGTTTATTAGATATTGCTAGACTTTATTTTAATTTTATTATTTAAATAAAAAACATTCAATAATTTATTTTAAGAATTCGGAAATAAAATTTATTTTTTTTAAATTTTTAATTTTTTAAAAATATTTTTTATTTTTTTATTCACCAGATAATGCTACACTCAGATAGTTGACTTTTTTTACTGCACTTGTTCACAAATTAAGAATAAATTAATTTAAAAATTTTAATTTATTAATTTTTTTGAATATTTTTGAATATTTTTTATTTTTTACAACTAGAAATAAAATTTTTGTTTAAAATTTAAAAAAATAATAAAGTTATAGATCTGTTGTTTACTAGATATTACTGGACTTTATTTTTTTTTTATTTAAATAAAAAACATTTAATAATATAATTTAAAAATTCAAAAATAAAAAATTTAGTTTTTTAAAATTTTTAATTTTTTAAAAATATTTTTTATTTTTTTATTCACCGGATAATGCGACACCCAGATAGTTGACTTTTTTTTGCTACACTTGTTCTCAAATTAAGAATAAGGTAATTTAAAATATTTAAACTTTTAATTTTTTTATTTTTTGGATATTTTTGGAATTTTTTATTTTTTTACAATTAGAAAAAAATATTTTTTTAATTTAAAAATTAAAAAAATAATAAATTTATAGATCTGTTGTTTATTAGATATTGCTAGACTTTATTTTATTTTTCTTATTTAAATAAAAAACAATTAATAATATAATTTAAAAATTCAAAAATAAAAAATTTATTTTTTTAAAATTTTTTATTTTTTAAAAATATTTTTTATTTTTTTATTCACCGGATAATGCTACACCCAGATAGTTGACTTTTTTTTGCTACACTTGTTCTCAAATTAAGAATAAGATAATTTAAAAAATTTAAACTTTTAATTTTTTTTTTGGATATTTTTGGAATTTTTTATTTTTTTAAAATTAGAAAAAGATATTTTTTATTTTAAAAATTTTAAAAAAATAAATTTACAGATCTGTTGTTTATTAGATATTGCTAGACTTTATTCTAACTTTATTATTTAAATAAAAAACATTTAATAATATAATTTAAAAATTCAAAAATGAAAAATTTAGTTTTTAAAAAAAAATTTTAAAAATTTTTTTATTTTTTTATTCACTGGATAATGCTATACTCTGACAGTTGACTTTTTTTGCCGCACTTGTTCACAAATTAAGAATAAATTAATTTAATAAATTTAATATTTTAATATTTTTATTTTTTGGATATTTTAGGAATTTTTTATTTTTTTTACAATTCAAAAAGATATTTTTTTAGTTTAAAAATTTTAAAAAATAATAAATTTACAGATCTATTGTTTATTAGATATTGCTAGAGTTTATTTTAATTTTATTATTTAAATAAGAAAATTTAATAATATAAGTTAAAAATTAAAAAATATTTTTTATTTTTTTATTCATCGGATAATACTACACTCAAACAGTTGACTTTTTTGCTACACTTGTTCAGAAATTAAGAATAAATTAATTTAAAAAATTTAATTTTTTAATTTTTATTGGATATCTTTGGAATTTTTTATTTTTTCACAACTAGAAAATTTTTTTAATCTAAAATTTAAAAAAATAATAAAGTTACAAATCTGTTGTTTACTAGATATTGTTGGACTTTATTTTTTTATTATTTAAATAAAAAACATTTAATAATATAATTTAAAAATTCAAAAATAAAAAAATTAGTTTTTTAAAATTTTTAATTTTTTAAAAAATATTTTTTATTTTTTTATTCACCGGATAATGCTACACTCAGACAGTAGACTTTTTTTTACTGCACTTGTTCACAAATAAAGAATAAATTAATTTAAAAAGTTTAATTTTTTAATTTTTTGTATATTTTTGGAATTTTTTATTTTTTTACAACTAGAAAAAAATTTTTAGTTTAAAATTTAAAAAAATAATAAAGCTACAGATCTGTTCTATACTACATATTGCTGGACTTTATTTTTTTATTATTTAAATAAAAAAACATTTAATAATTTAGTTTAAAATTTAAAAAATAAAAAATTTAGTTTTTTAAAGTTTTTTATTTTTTAAAAAATATTTTTCATTTTTTTATTCACCGGATAATGCTACACCCAGATAGTTGACTTTTTTTGCTGCACCTGTTCTCAAATTAAGAATAAATTAATTTAAAAATTTATATTTTTAATTTTTTTATTTTTTGGATATTTTTGGAATTTTTTATTTTTTTAAAATTATAAAAATATATTTTTTAGTTTAAAAATAAAAAAAATAATAAATTTACAAATCTGTTGTTTATTAGATATTGCTAGACTTTAATTTATTTTTCTTATTTAAATAAAAAACATTTAATAATATAATTTAAAAATTCAAAAATAAAAATATAGTTTTTTAAAATTTTTAATTTTTTTAAAAATTTTTTATTTTTTTATTCACCGGATAATGCTACACCCTAGATAGTTGACTTTTTTTTGCTACACTTGTTCTCAAATTAAGAATAAAATAATTTAAAAAATTTAAAATTTTAATTTTTTTTATTTTTTTGGATATTTTTATAATTTTTTATTTTTTTACAATTAGAAAAAATATTTTTTTAGTTTAAAAATTAAAAAAAATAAATTTACAGATCTGTTGTTTGTTAGATATTGCTAGACTTTATTTTGTTTTTCTCATAAAACATTAAATAATATAATTTTAAAATTGAAAAATAAAAATTTATTTTTTTAAAATTTTTAATTTTTTTAAAAATATTTTTTATTTTTTTACTCACTGGATAACAGTTGACTTTTTTATGCATTTGTTCGCAAATTAAGAATAAATTAGTTTAAAAAATTTAAAATTTTTCAATTTTTTTACTTTTTTTTTTGAAATTTTATGAATATTTTATTTTTCTACTATAAGGAAATTTTTTTTTTAGTTTAAAAATTAAAAAAAAGAAATTTACAGATCTGTTGTGTACTAGATATTGCTGGACTTTATTTTATTTTTCTAATTTTAATAAAAAAATTTAATCTTATAATTTAAAAATTTAGAAAGAAAAAATTTAGTTTTTTAAAATTTTAAATTTTTCTAAAAATGTTTTTAATTATTTTATTCACCGGATAATGCTACATCCAAATAGTTGACTTTTTTATGCACATGTTCACAAATTAAGAATAAATTAGTTTAAAAAATTTAGAATTTTTCAATTTTTTTATTTTTTGGATATTTTTTGAATATTTTATTTTTCTACTTTAAGAAAAAAATTATATTTTTAGTTTAAAAATTAAAAAAATAAGAAATTTTCAGATCTGTTGTATACTAGATTTTGCTAGACTTTATTTTATTTTTCTAATTTAAGTAAAAAAATTAATCTTATAATTTAAAAATTTAAAAATAAAAAATTTAGTTTTTAAAAATTTTAAACTTTTCAAACAATATTTTTTTATTTTTTATTCAATGGATAATGCTACACCTGGACAGTTGACTTTTTTTTGCTGCACTTGTTCACAAATTAAGAATAAATTAATTTCAAAAATTTTAAATTTTAAATTTTTTATTTTTGGATATTGTTGGAATTTTTTATTTTTTACTATTAGAAAAAAATATTTTTAGTTTAAAAATTAAAAAAATAATAATAAATTTACAAATTTGTTGTATACTAGTTATTGTTGGACTTTATTTTATTTTTCTAATTTAAATAAAAAAATTAATCTTATAATTTAAATATTTAAAAATAAAAAATTTAGTTTTCTAAAATTTAAAATTTTTATAAAAATAGTTTTAATTATTTTATTCACCAGATAATGCTACACCCAAACAGTTGACTTTTTTTATACACATGTTCGCAAATTAAGAATAAATTAGATTAAAAAATTTAAAATTTTTCAATTTTTCAATATTTTTATTTTTTGGGTTTTTTGAATATTATATTTTTCTACTATAAGAAAAAAATTATTTTTTTAGTCTAAAAATTAAAAAAAAGAAATTTACATATCTGTTATATACTAGATATTGTTGGACTTTATTTTATTTTTGTATTTTAAATAAAAAAAATTTAATTTTATAATTTTAAATTTTAAAAATAAAAAATTCAGTTTTTTTAAATTTTAAATTTTTCTAAAAATATTTTTTATTTTTTTATTCACCAGATAATGAAGCACCCAAACAGTTGACTTTTTTTGATGCACTTGTTTGCAAATTAAGAATAAATTAGTTTAAAAAATTTAAAATTTTTTCAATTTTTTATTTTTTTAAAATTTTATAAATATTTAATTTTTCTACTATAAGAAAAAAAATTATCTTTTTAGTTTAAAAATTAAAAAAATAAGAAATTTACAGATCTGTTGCGTACTAGATATTGCTGGACTTAATTTTATTTTTCTAATTTAAATAAAAAATTTTAATCTTATAATTTAAAATTTTAAAAATAAAAAATTTAGGTTTTTTAAATTTTAAATATTTCTAAAAATATTTTTTATTTTTTTATTCACCGGATAATGCTGCACCCAAACAGTTGACTTTTTTTGATGCACTTGTTCGCAAATTAAGAATAAATTTGTTTAAAAAATTTAAAATTTTTTTATTTTTTTATTTTATTGATATTTTTTTAATATTTTATTTGTCTACTATAAGAAAAAAATATTTTTTTGTTTAAAAATTAAAAAATAAGAAATTTACAGATCTGTTGTATACTAGATATTGCTGGACTTTATTTTGTTCTACTAATTTAAATAAAAGAATTTCATCTTATAATTTAAAAATTTAAAAATAAGAAATTTAGTTTTTTAAAATTTTAAATTTTTCTAAAAATATTTTTTATTTTTTTATTCACCAGAAAATGCTACACCCAAATAGTTGACTTTTTTGATGCACTTGTTCACAAATTAAGAATAAAATAGTTTAAAAAATTTAAAATTTTTCAATTTTTATTTTCCTGAAATTTTATGAATATTTTATTTTTCTACTATAAGAAAATTTTTTTAGTTTAAAAATTAAAAAAATAAGAAATTTACAGATCTGTTGTGTACTAGATATTGCAGGACTTTATTTTATTTTACTAATTTAAATAAAAAAAATTAATCTTATAATTTAAAATTTTAAAATTAAAAAATTTATTTTTTTAAAATTTTAAATATTTCTAAAAATATTTTTTATTTTTTTGTTCATCAGATAATGCTACACCCAAACAGTTGACTTTTTTTGATTCATTTGTTCGCAAATTAAGAATAAATTAGTTTAAAAAATTTAAAAATTTCCAAATTTTTTTATTTTATTGATATTTTTTAATATTTTATTTGTCTACTATAAGAAAAAAAATATTTTTTTAGTTTAAAAATTAAAAAAATAAGAATTTTACAGATCTATTGTATACTAGATATTGCTGGACTTTATTTTATTCTACTAATTTAAATAAAAAAATTTCATCTTATAATTTAAAAATTTAAAAATAAAAAAATTTTGTTTTTTAAAATTTTAAATTTTTCTAAAAATATTTTTAATTATTTTATTCACCGGATAATGCTACATGATACGCGAAAATTAATAATTCACGTAATTACCGGCAAGTATACCGGGTCGTATCAAGTAATAAAACTCACTAAGAGTGAGGTCGATCCCACAGAGATTGAAAGATTAATCAACTTTAGTTAAATGGTAATTTTAGTCAAGCAAACATGGTTTTGAATTCATGAGATTTGATTTTTTGAATGTAATTGCGGAAATTTAAATAGCAAGGAATATAAAGAACTAGAATAGAGAAAGAAAATGAAAGTAAATAACTGAAACTTAAAGTGCGAGAAACTTAAATGACATGGAAAATAAATTGCAAGAAAGTAAAGATTACAGAATTTTAAACAGCAAAAAAGTAAATTGCAAGTTGCAAGGAATAGAAAACAGAGCATGAATGACGGAAAGATAAATTGTAAGAAAATAGAAGGGAATTGGGTAGTGGGTATTCAAGAAACTAAAGAACAAAAGAGATGAGAATTAATTATGGAGAGATCATTAGGGATCAGAGATGTAAATTATCATGAATTAACTTTGCTCAACTCCTTCTCAATCATGGGTGTAGATCCATGGCGGATTGTGAATAATTGAATTCCAATCTCTTGGCAATTCAATTTCTCTCAACACAATCAATTGCCACTCTCGTGATCTAATTGGTCATGAGAAGAGGTGAAGTTCAATTTCTAATCCAAAGCCACACAACTTTCAGGATCTCAACTAAGGGAGGTTACATCTCACATACCAACCCAAAGTATATTGATCAAAGAAATTGTGAAAGGATAACTCTAAACTGAATTATATGGATTCTTTCTCAAGTTCACCATACAACTTGATACGCGAAAATTATAATTCACATAATTACCAGCAAATATACCGGGTCGCATCAAGTAATAAAACTCACTAAGAGTGAGGTCGATCCCACGGAGATTGGTAGATCAAGCAACTTTAGTTAAATGGTAGATTTAGTCAAGCAAACATGGTTTTGATTTCATGAGATTTGTGATTTTTGAACATAATTGCAAAAATTTAAATGGCAAGGAATTTAAAGAACTAGAAGAGAGAAAGAATATGAAAGTAAATAACTGAAGCTTAAAGTGCAAGAAACTTAAATGACATTGAAATTAAATTGCAAGAAAGTAAAGGATGCAGAATTTTAAAGAGCAGAAAAGTAAATTGCAAGGAATAGAAATAGAATGTAAATGACAAGAATAATGAATTGCAAGAACGTAGAAGGGAATTGGGTAATGGGTATTCAAACAACTAAAGAGCAAAAGAAATGAGAATTGATGATGGAGAGGGTCATTAGGGATCAGAGATGCAAATTCTCATGGATTGATGTTGATCAATGCCTTCTCAATCATGGGTATAGATCCATGGCAAAGTGGGTAATTGAGTCCCAATCTCTTGGTAACTCAATTTCTCTCAACACAACCAATTCCCACTCTCGTGATCTAATTATTCATGAGAAGAGATGAAGTTCAATTCCTAATCCAAGCCACACAACTTCCAGAATCTCAACTAAGGGAGGTTACATCTCACATACCAACCAAAGTGTATTAATCAAGGAAATCATGAAAGGATGAACTCTAAACTGAATTATGTGGCTCT
Source organism: Arachis hypogaea (assembly GCF_003086295.3). Taxonomy (NCBI): domain Eukaryota; kingdom Viridiplantae; phylum Streptophyta; class Magnoliopsida; order Fabales; family Fabaceae; genus Arachis; species Arachis hypogaea. The sequence continues at coordinate 67,851,268 of NC_092036.1, forward strand.
TTTCTCAAATTCACCACATAATTCATATAGATTAATCCCTCTCTCGATGGTGATTGAATATGTGAAGAACAAGAGTTTCCTTTTAGATGAACCACTTAAATTGAGAAGGAAAAGAAAAGTTATCAACTCATTCAAATGAGCAGAGCTCCTCCCCCTAATGAAAATGGGGTTTAGTGAATCATAGCTCTAAATTCAACAACAAATGCAAAAGTAAACATTAAAATTGAGTAGAGAAGAATGATGAAGAATGGAGAAGAAGTTCTTGAAAACTCAAAATCAAAAATTGCAAAAGAAAACTAAACTCCTCTCTGCTATCCTTCCCAAGTGGGAGTGAAGCACCTAGCAGGAAAGCTAGTAAAAGTAACTACTATCATCTAAAAATGTAAAAGTGTCTAAGAGTCCACTAAAGTACAAAACTATTCTCTATTTATACTAGTCCTAAAACTCCTTGAAATTCTCCTTTTGGGTTAGCAATTTGGGCCTTGCTCTTGTTGAGTTTGCTTCATGAAAGAGTTCTTGTCAAATAGAGGAAACAGGACTCATTTTCATTGCTCTGGCCCAATGGCCTGGCGTGTTTGCCAATAACGCCAGCCTTAGTGCAAGTTGGCAACGTGCAAGGCATTTTCCTGGGAGTGGGACTTGGTGCTTGGGCGTTGTTGTCCAAGTTGTTGCCAAACACTTGCTTGTTCTTTACTTTTTTTTTATGCTTGATCTTGCCTGAACTTTGGTCTTCAATCCTTTGCCCAAATATGAACTATGATATATCACTGGAAAGCTCTTGACGTCTACTTTCCAATGCCACTGAAATCACCTCATTTGGACCTTCCTAGCTCAAGTTATGCTCTATTGAAGAGGGCAAGGTCAGGCTGCCTTGGTTGGGCGTTTTTGCCAAACACGCCACCAATAACGCCCTCAATAACGCCTCTAGCCCAGATTTCTTGGCCTGGGAATTGTTACTCAAGTTGCCAAGAAACACGTCAGGCCATTTTAGCCTTGGCAACATGTTCGACCCTCCTATCTTGGTCCATTCATGGTTCCTTGAATTTCAACCTCATTTCCTTGTTTTTGGGGCCTAAAGATGACTCTGATTCGAGCTTCCATTTCATACTTCATTATGAACTATTATATATCGTTGGAAAGCTCTGAATGTCAGCTTTCCAACACAACTGGAAGCACTCAAATTGGATCTCTGTAGCTCAAGTTATTCATCCTTGAAGAAGTTGAGGTCAGGCTGTCTTAGTTGGAGTTGTTGTTGAAGTTGTTGCCAAAAACGCCCCAAACAACGCCCAATTCTCCCCTGGCTCAAGTTTTTATCCTTGGCGTTGTTGTGGGCATTGTCAATGAACACGCCACTTCAACTTCAAGGCAACAACGCCTTCGAACTCTCCTTGGCTCAATTTCTTGGCCTTGCGTTGCTAAGGAACACGCACATGTATCTTCAAGTTAGCAACGCCCAAGATCATTTTCCATAGTCAACTTGCAGGGGACAGCGTTGTTACTGCCGTTGTTGATGAACACGCCAGTTCATTATTCACTCAACAACGCTCTCGAGCCTTCTCTAGGTGTGCCTTGGAGTAGCCAGCGTTGTTACTGGAGTTACCAAGGAACACGCCAGCACCAACGTGCTAGTGCCCCTCTAGCGTTGTTGTGGGCGTTGCCAGGGAACACGCCAGTTCACTCCTTGCCTGGCAACGCTCTCGAACTCCCTCTCTTGCTCTATTTCAAGCTTCCTGGCGTTGTACACAAACACTCCGGAGTTGGCAACGTGCTTCCTCTGTTTCCTTGCCAAGATTGACATATCTTCATATCTTTTTGCTCCAACTTTTGCTCCATTATCTTCTTTCTTCATTACCTAACATGAACCAAAGAATCTTCCTCAAAGTTTTGCCATCTCATGTAATGAATTTCAAGAGAATCATTCATCTCAACTTGTTTATAAACTTCTTAAATCATTTGCATGAATTATGCCAAATTTCACCTAGTTTTTGGTTCATGAATGCATGTAGAGAAAGCTCACAAAATTGCTTGTTTATTCTAGTGATAATAAATGAAATTAAGCTAAAACCAACTAAACTAACTAGTTAAGATAACAAAATGCGGATGCATCACAACACCAAACTTAAAATGTTGCTTGTCCTCAAGCAAGAGATAAGAGAATTGGGTAACAAAATTTAAGATGCAAGAATTCACTATCTTAACAGAGAGGCATTTCTTTCAACAAAGATTGTTCTCCTCATTTGTGCAATTCTTTGTTCAATGCAAATGATCAAGGCTTCTTCAACTTCTTTAGTGAAATGCTTGCTTCATTGCTAAACTAGTTAGCTTCACTAGACCCTTTTTTTTAGCTTCATTGCTAAACTAATTGAGCTAAAAATCTTGTCTTAAAGCGGCTCTTTAGCATAAGCTTTCAATCAACAATCCCAAACCAGTTGGTTTAAGTTGTTAAGTGTTGAAACACTCTTAAAGATTTACTAACTCAAACCTCTCTCCTTAACACATTCAATCACAGGCATATAACTTTGAGATTTTATTTGGATAGTGGTGTCCAGCACCTCTTTGGGTTGCTAAATGTTCTGTTATAGAGCTACTCTTGAGAGTGAGTTTTCAATCGATAATCCCGAGTTAGTTAACTCAAGTTATCGGGTGATGAAGCACCCCTCGGATTTACTAGCTCAAGTATGTCCCTTAACATCAATCACCACAGACACATATCCAAATTTTGTCATTGATGCCTAGCTTGTCATTTTGTGTTCTCTGTTTTTTTTTCAAGCTTTTCTAACTTCTTGGGTCTTATAGCTTTTAACTAACTAGCCTTGTGTAAGCAAGCATCCTTTTGATTTCTTAAGCCCTGATTCATTCTCAATGAAAGCATGTATATTGACACTTTTGTAGGACAACTTTAATCTCTCTAGGCTAAATTTCTCTCTATTCTTTCACAAACTGCATCTTTTATTCCATTATCAAGCAAAAAGGCTTAAAACAAGCATACATTCCAAGCATATGTGGATACATGACATAAACATGAAAATGCATATTATAAACATGAAAGTGCATAAAAGACTACTAGAAGGTATATCATGTTTCAGACATACATCTTCTTTATTTATTAAAATACTAAAAGAACTTCACCACCTTTAAGCTTTGGGTCCCTTTCCTTTGCTTGATTCTCCTTGTTTTCCTTTGCCCTTTGGATCTTCTTTCTTCTTCCTTCTTACTTCTCCTTGTTGTTTTGTTGTTGAGTCATCCTCTATTTTCTTCCATATCCCTGAGCTCACCATCCTATCCTTCAGCCTTTGAGCATTAAATTGCACCCTTGCAATTTCCTGCTCTTCTAATACCTTGTGTGCTTCATTGAATGTTTGAATTTTTGGGTTGAGCACTGGGAGTGTTCCACAAATGTAGCTGAGTTTTTCTTGGGTGCATATATCTTAATCAATCCTGTCTCTGTGTCTAGCCTCTTTGAACATTTTGTTCTCATTGTAGTCCCTCTGCAAGGCGTCTTGTCTAGCCTCCATCCTATGGAGAAGCTCCCTTTGTTGCGCTTGTTCCTTCCTCAACTGAACTTGTTCTTGTATTACCTTATTCATGGATCTTTCATATTCAGCAGTTGAATTGTTGATGGCTTCATATATCTTAGTATATTGCTCTTGTTGTAGTTCCATCCTTTGCGCTTGACATTCTCTTTGCTGATTCATCCATTGAGCTTGAACCTCTTTTTGTTGATCCATCAATTGCCAAAGGTCCCTATGTTGTTGCGCTTGTTCCTCTTGGCTTCTTTGAATTTGCGAATATTGCCCAGAAATTCCTTCCAAAGCGGCTTGGAGTTGATTCATGTTTAAGGTACTTGCTTCTTCCATCTCTTCATGCTCTTCCTCTTGTCTCTCTCCTTTCCTTTTCTTTCTTTTTGCTAGAGGTTGCCTTTCTAATTGGACTGTGGTGACATACTCCAATCTATTCTTGGTGATGGGCTTCCCTACGGACACTATGTCCGTTTCTTCAAACTCTTCAAGAGGTACCCCAGCATCTCCACATAGGTGTAAGATAGTGCTAGGATATCCTAGCCAACTATCTTGTTTGACATTTTCAGCTGTGTCAATGATGTTTTTGGCTATGATTTCTCCCACATTGATCTCTCCTCCTTTCATTATGCAGTGGATCATTATTGCTCTGTTTATTGTCACCTCGGAGTTGTTTGAGGTAGGGATTAATGATCTTCTCACTATGTCATGCCATCCTTTTGCTTGAGGTATGAGATCACCTCTTCTGAGTTTGAGTGGTTGTCCGTGTGAATCCAACACCCAGTCCATGCCTACTTTCCATAAATCACTTAGCACATCCACACATCTTTGGTCATATTTAACCCTCTCTTCATAGCTGGGTTGCTTGAACCGTTTTGCTTTGATCATTAGCACCCTATTGATGGTGTCTGGGCTGAAGCTGACCACCACCCCTCTTACATAGCTCAAATATGGTTCTTCATCCTCATTTTTCTTTATGACATTGGCATAGAACTCATGAATGAGAGGCATGCTTACAACTTGAGGTTGATTACAGAGAAGCTCCCATCCCCTTTTTCTAATCACTTTTTGTATCTCAGGGTACTCCTCCTTTCTTAGCTTGAAAGGTACCTCCGGAATAATGTCTTTGCTTATCATCCAATTGAAGATGCGCTCATGATTTTTGGATTTGAACCTTCTCTCATCAAATGTGATCTCCTCTTGCATGGGTTGCTTGCCTTTCCCCTTCTTAGCTCCTGATGATGAGGCCATTGAACTTCAATTGAGATGGCCTAATCTTCCACACCAAACTTAGAGAAATGCTTGTCCTCAAGCATACAAGAGTTGGAAAATGAAGGATGCTTATAAGAATAGGCTCATGAGGTAAGAAAGGAAGGCTTGAAAATGATTGTGAAGGGGGTGAGGAATGGAGATGGTTCGGTGGCTATATATAGGTGTGAAGGTAAGGTGAGTGGAAATGTTTTGTTGGGGGAGGGGTCACGTCATTCTTTAAAGAGTGGAGGGGTTTGCCTTAATGGTTTGATTGTGTTATGGGAAGCAGGAATCTCCTAGCTAATGCATGTTGAGTTGTTGTTTCCACTGCACAAAATTCAAGGCTCATGTGACTTCCTTTTCCTTGTGTGTGTCCGTGACTTCTTCTTTCAAGATTTCCCATCACTTCTTTCTTTCATTTCCCTGCAACAAAATTCCAAAATCTTGAGATTCTTGAAGTTTCTTTACTCATACTAACAGATTATGATGCTATCCTAATGTAAAATTGACTATATTAACAAAAATTAAAATCTAAGGATTACTTTCCTAAAAAAATACACTTCCTTTTTTTCTAGCATTTTTATGTATGTGAAGACACCAAACTTAGTTTGTGACTAAGTGTTGTAACAGACTTAAAATTTACCTTTTGCTTTAAAGTTGGTCACACCAAACTTAGTGTCTTGCATACACTACATGCTAATTCAACCCCCCTTCCCCCCCCCTTTTTTTTTAATGTATATGATGCAATCTCTCATTATTGACTACTAAAGCATAAAAAGATGAAAATAAAAGAAAACTCATGTGCATGGGTTGCCTCCCATGAAGCGCTTGTTTATTGTTCTTAGCTTGACAATGCAGCTTCCTTGCTCATGCTAAAAGTTGCACACTTTCCTCCTTGCTCCAGGGGCCACCAAGATAAAGTTTCACCCTATGTCCATTGACTGTGAAGGTCTGTTTTGAAGTTTCATCAAGTAATTCCATATAGCCATGAGGGGATACTTTAGCGATAATGTATGGACCAGTCCATCTAGACCTCAGCTTCCCAGGGAAAATCTTCAGTCTTGAGTTGAATAGCAACACCTTTTGGCCTGGTTCAAATGTTCTTGGAGAGATTCTCTTGTCATGCCACCTTTTTGCTCTTTCTTTGTATATTCTGGCATTCTCATATGCCTCTAGTCTGAATTCTTCCAATTTGTTGAGTTGTAGTAACCTTTTTTCTCCTGCTGCCTGAGCATCTAAATTCAAGAGTTTGGTGGCCCAAAAAGCCTTGTGTTCAAGCTCTACGGGCAGATGGCATGCTTTTCCATACACTAGCTGAAATGGAGATTTTCCTATGGGTGTTTTGAATGCTGTCCTATATGCCCAGAGTGCATCATCCAGCTTCCTTACCCAATCTTTTCTTGTTGCTCCCACAGTTTTCTCCAAGATTCTCATTAGCTCTCTGTTGGCAAGTTCAGCTTGCCCATTTGTCTGGGGGTGATAGGGTGTTGCCACTTTATGAGTTACTCCATATTTATGGAGAAGAGAGTTTAATTATTTGTTGCAAAAGTGGCTCCCTCCATCACTTACAAGTCCCTTTGGCACTCCAAATCTAGTGAAGATGTTTTTCTTTAGGAATTGCAATACCACGTTGGCGTCACATGTGGTTGTGGCTATTGCTTCAACCTATTTCGAAACATACTCCACTGCCACCAAAATGTATTTGAAAGTGTAGGAAGGAGGGAAGGGTCCCATGAAGTCTATTCCCCATAGATCAAAGAGCTCCACCTCTAGGATGAACTTTTGAGGCATCTTATTCTTCTTTGTTAGGCCACCTGCTCTTTGGCATTCATTGCAATGACTCACAAAATCTCTAGCATCCTTGAAGATGGATGGCCAGTAAAATCCACTTTGAAGCACCTTTGCTGCAGTTCTTTCAGCTCCAAAATGACCACCATAGCTAGAGTTATGACAATGCCACAATATGTCCTTCATCTCCACCTCTGGCACACATCTTCTAATCATTCCATCTGGGCATCTTTTAAACAAGAAGGGTTCATCCCAAAAGAACAACTTAGCTTCATGTAGCAGCTTCTTAACCTGTTGCTTTGTATATTCTTGTGGGATGCTCCTCCCTGCCTTGTAGTTGGCCATGTCTGCGAACCAAGGAATGTGTTGAATTTGCATGATGTGTTCATCTGGAAAGTCTTCATTTACTGGTTGAAAAGTGTCTTGATTTGCTCCTTGTGGTAGCCTTGAGAGATGGTCAGCAACTTGATTTTCACTACCCTTTCTGTCTTTTATCTCAATGTCAAACTCTTGTAGAAGTAATATCCATCTGATTAACCTTGGTTTGGCATCCTGTTTTGACATAAGATACTTAAGAGTAGCATGGTCAGTATAAACAAGAATTTTTGATCCAATCAAATATTGCCTAAACTTATCAAAAGCATATACCACAGCTAGTAACTCTTTCTCTGTTGTGGTGTAATTTCTTTGGGTCTCATTCAATACTTTACTTGCATAGTAGATAACATGAAGTTTCTTTTTCTTTCTCTGCCCCAACACAGCACCAATGGCAAGATCACTTGCATCACACATAAGTTCAAAAGGCATTCACCAGCTTGGGGGCGTGATAATTGGTGCTGTGGTGAGCTTAGCTTTTAGAGTCTCAAAGGCGTGTTTGCATTCATCATCAAAGAGAAAAGGGTTGCTCACCACTAGCAGATTGCTTAGTGGCTTTGCTATTTTGGAAAAATCTTTAATGAATCTTCGATAGAATCCAACATGCCCTAAGAAGCTTCTAACAGCTTTCACATTGTTTGGTAAAGGAAGTTTTTCAATAATTTCTACTTTTGCCTTATCCACCTCTATACCCTCTCTTAAAATTTTGTGACCAAGTACAATTCCTTCAGGTACCATGAAATGGCATTTTTCCCAATTTAGAACCAAATTAGTTTCTTGGCACCTTTTCAAGACTAGGGTAAGATGATGTAAACAAGTATTGAAGGAATCACCAAAACAGAAAAATCGTCCATGAATACTTCTATGAATTTTTCTACCATATCCGAGAAGATTGATAACATGCATCTCTGAAAAGTAGCTGGAGCATTACACAGCCCAAATGGCATCCTTCGGTATGTGAAGACTCCAAAGGGACATGTGAATGATGTCTTCTCCTGGTCCATGGGGTCAACAACTATTTGGTTATATCCAGAATAACCATCAAGGAAGCAGTAATATGCATGACCGGCCAGCCTTTCAAGCATTTGGTCAATGAAAGGAAGGGGGAAGTGGTCTTTTCGTGTGGCATCATTCAGCCTTCTATAATCAATACACATTATCCAACCTGTCACAGTTCTTGTTGGGATAAGTTCATTCTTCTCATTGAAAATAACAGTCATGCCACCTTTCTTGGGTACCACTTGCACTGGCCTTACCCATGGGCTGTCAGAGATGGGGTAAATGATCCCAGCTTTGTACAATTTCAGCACCTCCTTTTGAACAACCTCCTTCATTGTGGGATTTAACCTTCTCTGAGGTTGTACCACTGGTTTAGAGTTCTCTTCCAAGAGTATCTTGTGCATGCATATGGCAGGGCTTATGCCTTTCAAGTCATCAATGGTCCATCCCAATGCATCTTTGTGGGCTCTTAATATTACAAGGAGTTTTTCTTCTTCATCTGCACTCAATGTAGAATTGATGATAACTGGGAAGCTGTCCTTTTCACCAAGGAATGCGTACTTGAGATGAGAGGGTAGTGGCTTTAACTCTTGTTGTGGCGCCTCTTCTTTCTTGGTTTCCATTGGTTCCTCTAGTGCTTGCAATTCGTTCTCCTCTTGTTCTTGGATATTTTGGACTTCATCTTGTTTCACTTGATGGTTTGCCTCAAATACTTCTTCAACCAATGAGTCCACCATATCAATCCTCATGCAGCCTTCTTTTTTAGCAGGATACTGTATTGCTTTGAAGACATTTATGGTCATTTGTTCATCATGTACTCTGAAGATCATCTCTCCCTTTTCCACATCGATGATTGTTCTTGCTGTGGCCAAAAAAGGTCTACTAAGAATGACTGAGTTGCTCCCTTCTTCATCCATATCTAGGACCACAAAATCAGCTGGGAATATAAAGTTTCCCACTTTCACCAAGAGGTTCTCAACTACTCCATTTGGTATTTTGATGGATCTGTCAGCAAGTTGGAGTGACATCCTTGTGGGTTTAAGCTCTTCAATCATCATTTTCTTCATCATGGTAAGGGGCATTAAGTTAATGCTTGCTCCCAGATCATAAAGTGATTTGTCAATGGCCATGTTCCCAATCGTGCAGGGTATGAGGAAGCTGCCAGGATCTTTGATCTTTGGTGGTAACCCTTTTTGAATGATGGCACTGCACTCTTGAGTGAGAATCACTGTTTCTTTTTCTTGCCAACTTCTCTTCTTGGTGATCAATTCCTTAAGAAACTTTGCATATAATGGCATTTGTTCCAGAGCTTCTGCCAATGGGATATTGATTTCGAGTTTCTTGAAGATTTCTAAGTACCTTGGGAATTGTTGGTCCTTTGCTCCTTTATGTATCTTGGTTGGGTATGGAAGCTTGGGTACATAAGCTTTTACTCCTTCATTTTTTTTTGTTGTGGCTTCACATTCCCCTTGTTGTCGTGGTGGTTTTCTTGACTGGGTGGTTTGCCTTGTGGCTTGACAGCCTCTTTGCTTCTTTGAGATGTTGAAGCCTTTTCTTCATCTTGCCCTTCCACTTGTTTCTCCACTGTGTCTTGCTCCTTGGGTTTTATTGCTTCTTTATTTGAACTTTCTCCAACTACCTTGCGACTCCTCAACTGCAGAGCTTTACATTCTTCTCTCGGGTTGGGTATTGTGTCACTTGGGAGAACATTGGTTGGCCGTTCAGCTTGTTTGGCTAATTGTCCCACTTGTCGCTCAATATTCTTTATGGTAGCATCATGTTCCTTTTGTCCCTTGATTAAGGTTTGAGTGCAGGAAAGTTGTTTTGGTGAGTTTGTGAATTATTATGAGGTGGTTGATATGTGTTTTGTGTTTTTCTATATTGGTTAGTGTTGGTGGCATGGTGATTTTGGTTGTTTGTGTTACGGGTGTGGTTGTGGTTATTGTTCTTTTGCCAATGGTTTTCACCCCATTTAGGTTGGGATGATTTTTCCAGGATGGGTTGTATGTATCACCATGAAATTCATCCTGAGAATTTGAAGTATTCTGCATGAACTGAACTTGTTCTTGTGGCTGTTCAACAGTGGTCCTTCACCTTGGCCCCATTCAAGTGATGATTGATTTGTTGTGTTCACCGATGCTAGTTGGAGGCCATCCATTCTCTTTGTTATCATTTCCATTTGTTGCTGGATCTGTTGGTGCATTAACTTATTTTGTGCCAAGATAGCATCAACACCTTCAAGCTCCATCACGCCTTTCTTTGGGCTGGGTTATGTTGCCTCTCTGATGAGTAATAGTACTGATTGTTTGCCACAATCTCAATGAGGTCTTGAGCCTCTTCTGCAGTCTTCATCATGTTGAGTGATCCTCCTGATGAGTAATCTAGTCCTTTCCTTGCTTCTAGATTTAAGCCTTCATAGAAGTTTTGGAGTTTGACCCAATCACTAAACATATCAGGTGGGCACCTTCTCATCAATGCCTTATACCTTTCCCAGGCTTCATATAACGACTCCCCATCCATTTGCCTAAAAGTCTGAACCTCTATCTTCGACTTGATGATCTTTTGAGGTGGGTAGAACTTTGTTAGAAATCTGCTCATCACTTCATTCCAATCATTGATGCTTTCCTTGGGGAATGACTCTATCCATTGAGTGGCTTTGTCCCTCAAAGAGAATGGAAATAGCAGCAGTTCGTAGACGTCTGGGTGTACTCCATTGGTCTTTACTGTATTGCATATCCTTAGAAAATCAGACAGATGTTGATTTGGATCTTCAAGAGGTCCCCCTCCATATGAGCAGTTATTTTGTACTAAGGTGATGAGCTGAGGTTTCAACTCAAAATTGTGAGCATGAATATTTGGGGTGGCAATACTGCTCCCACAATATCTTGGATCAGGGATGGTGTAAGAAGACAACACCCTTCTAGGTGATCCATCATTGTTAGCAGCTCCTCCAGGAGGATTGTGCATGTCGTCCTCCATGACTTGGTCCTCTCCCTCTGATTCCTCTTCACCGACTATCCCCTTTCCTCTTTCTGCTCTCCTTATCCTTCAAAGGGTCCTCTCGTCTTCAGGATTAAGTCTATTAGCTCCTGACATACACAAACAAAACCAAAATCACAAGTGAGACACTCTATAACTAGAGTGGAATTGAAGTTAGTCAAACAAAGTGTCAAACAGTTAGTGGGCTCAGCAAAAATAAAAAAAAATGCTTAATCTAAACTACCATTTACTTAATCATTGTCAATCTTTTCCAATCCCCGGCAACGGCGCCAAAAACTTGATACGCGAAAATTATAATTCACATAATTACCAGCAAATATACCGGGTCGCATCAAGTAATAAAACTCACTAAGAGTGAGGTCGATCCCACGGAGATTGGTAGATCAAGCAACTTTAGTTAAATGGTAGATTTAGTCAAGCAAACATGGTTTTGATTTCATGAGATTTGTGATTTTTGAACATAATTGCAAAAATTTAAATGGCAAGGAATTTAAAGAACTAGAAGAGAGAAAGAATATGAAAGTAAATAACTGAAGCTTAAAGTGCAAGAAACTTAAATGACATTGAAATTAAATTGCAAGAAAGTAAAGGTTGCAGAATTTTAAAGAGCAGAAAAGTAAATTGCAAGGAATAGAAATAGAATGTAAATGACAAGAATAATGAATTGCAAGAACGTAGAAGGGAATTGGGTAATGGGTATTCAAACAACTAAAGAGCAAAAGAAATGAGAATTGATGATGGAGAGGGTCATTAGGGATCAGAGATGCAAATTCTCATGGATTGATGTTGATCAATGCCTTCTCAATCATGGGTATAGATCCATGGCAAAGTGGGTAATTGAGTCCCAATCTCTTGGTAACTCAATTTCTCTCAACACAACTGGTGGACGAAATTGTGATCCTTAATTAATGGCTCTTTGGCATGTGCCAAAGAGAACTAATTCAACTAACTGATTACTTTCTTTTCACAACTCCGTTCAACTAACCAGCAAGTGCACTGGGTCGTCCAAGTAATACCTTACGTGAGTAAGGGTCGATCCCACGGAGATTATTGGTTTGAAGCAATCAATATTTATTTTATTAATCTTAGTTAGGATGTCAACAAGGTTATTTGGATTTATTTGTAAGAAGCCAAAGTGTTTAAAATTGTAAGTTAAAATAAACGAGAACAATAGAGTTACTTGTTTTGCAGAACTGGGGAATATGTTGGAGTTTTGGAGATGCTTTGTCCTCTGACTTCAACTCTTCCTTGAAATCCTCTTCCCACACGCAAGGTTCCTTCCATGGCAAGCTCTATGTAGGGTGTCACCGTTGTCAATGGCTACCTCCCATCCTCTCAGTGAAAACGTTCCTATGCTCTGTCACAGCACGGCTAATCATCTGTCGGTTCTCAATCGGGTTGGAATAGAATCCATTGATTCTTTTGCGTCTGTCACTAACGCCCAGCCCTCAGGAGTTTGAAGCACGTCACAGTCATTCAATCCCGGAATCCTACTCGGAATACCACAGACAAGGTTTAGACTTTCCGGATTCTCATGAATGCCGCCATCAATCCGGCTTATACCACGAAGATTCTGTTGGGGAATCTAAGAGATATTCATTCAGTCTGATGTAGAACGGAGGTGGTTGTCAGGCACACGTTCATGGATTGAGGAAGGTGATGAGTGTCACGGATCATCACCTTCTTCACAATTAAGCACGAATAAACATCTTAGATAAGAACAAGCGTGTTTGAATGGAAAACAAAGGAATTGTATTAAATCATCGAGACGCTGCAGAGCTCCTCACCCCCAACAATGGAGTTTAGAGACTCATGCCGTCACAAAGTATGTAATTCAGATCTAAAAATGTCATGAGGTACAAGATAAGTCTCTAAAAGTTGTTTAAATAGTAAACTAGTAACCTAGGTTTACAGAATATGAGTAAACTAAGATAATTGGTGCAGAAATCCACTTCTGGGGCCCACTTAGTGTGTGCTGGGGCTGAGACTAAAGCTATCCACGAGTAGAGGCCTTTCTTGGAGTTAAACTCCAAGTTATGACGTGTTTTGGGCGTTCAACTCCGGATTATGACGTTTTTCTGGCGTTTAACTCCAGACAGCAGCATGTACTTGGCGTTCAACGCCAAGTTACGTCGTCTATCTTCGCGCAAAGTATGGACTATTATATATTGCTGGAAAGCCCTGGATGTCTACTTTCCAACGCCGTTGAGAGCGCGCCAATTGGACTCCTGTAGCTCTAAAAAATCCATTCCGAGTGCAGGGAGGTCAGGATCCAACAGCATCAGCAGTCCTTTTTCAGCCTAAGTCAGATTTTTGCTCAACTCCCTCAATTTCAGCCAGAAAATACCTGAAATCACAGAAAAATACACACACTCATAGTAAAGTCCAGAAATATGATTTTTTCCTAAAAACTAATAATATTCTACTAAAAACTAATTAAAACATACTAAAATCTACATGAAATTACCCCCAAAAAGCGTATAAAATATCCGCTCATCACAACACCAAACTTAAACTGTTGCTTGTCCTCAAGCAACTAGATAAATAAAATAGGATGAAAAGAAATTAAGAAACAATAATATCTCAGAGTTTCAAGTGAAGCTCAGATTCCAATTAGATGAGCGGGACTAGTAGCTTTTTGCTTCTGAACAGTTTTGGCATCTCACTTTATCCTTTGAACTTCAGAATGGTTGGCATCCATAGGAACTCAGAATTCAGATAGTATTATTGATTCTCCTAGTTTAGTATGTTGATTCTTGAACACAGCTACTTTATGAGTCTTGGCCGTGGCCCTAAGCACTTTGTTTTCCAGTATTACCACCGGATACATAAATGCCACAGACACATAATTGGGTGAACCTTTTCAGATTGTGACTCAGCTTTGCTAGAGTCCCCAGTTAGAGGTGTCCAGAGTTCTTAAGCACACTCTTTTGCTTTAGATCGCGACTTTAACCACTCAGTCTCAAGCTTTTCACTTGGACCTGCATGCCACAAGCACATGGTTAGGGACAGCTTGATTTAGCCGCTTAGGCCTGGATTTATTTCCTTGGGCCCTCCTATCCATTGATGCTCAAAGCCTTGGATCCTTTTTACCCTTGCCTTTTGGTTTTAAGGGCTATTGGCTTTTTCTTTTTTTCTTTATCCAATGATTCCTTGTAAATTTTTTTTTTACCCCTTTTTTTTCGCAAGCTTGTTTTTCACTGCTTTTTCTTGCTTCAAGAATCAATTTCATGATTTTTCAGATCATCAATAACATTTCTCTTGTTCATCATTCTTTCAGGAGCCAACAATTTTAACATTCATAAAATTCAATATCAAAAATATGCACTGTTCAAGCATTCATTCAGAAGACAAAAAGTATTGCCACCACATATAAATAATTAGAATTTTCCTTGTTAAGAACTCAAAAAAATATTGCCTCTTTATTCTAAGAATCTACTAATTTATTCATGTTTGATAATGATGAGAAAAATAAATTATAGCTTAATTGGAGATAAAATCAAAATAGAGATACTAATTACTACTACTCCTATATAACTTCTAAGGTAAATTTCTATAAAAATACTATCACAGAGTTAAAGCTTAAAATTAGAACTTAACAACCTGTATTTTTGGGAAGTGGATGTTCCTCTAGTCTGTGGGGTGCTTGGTCCTTCAAGGAATAGCTTCTGACGCTTTAGTTCCTTCAGTTCACATCCTTGCTCTTCCTGTTCCCTTAGGTTCCATGATCTTGATGAGTTTTAGCTCAGTGATCATGGCAACTCACACCAAACTTAGAGGTTTGCTTGTCCTCAAGCAAAAGAAAGAAAAGGAGAGGAATAGAGGGAGAGGCAATTTCGAAATCCAGAAGATATGATGAGTTGAAAAAGATTTGAAAAAGATTTAGATTGAAAAAAAAGATTTGTGTTTATGAATTAAGATATATTTGATACTTTTGAAAAAGGGATTTTAGATACTAGGATTTTTAGAAAACTAATTTGATTTGAGGGATGACAATTTGAAACATGTTTATGCAAGAAATCATGAATTGAAACATAAAAATTTAGAAAAATTATAAAGAAAAACGAATTTTACCTCCTCCCACCATCTTGTCGTTAAACGCCCAAACGATGCATGTTTTGGGCGTTTAACGCCCAAATGCTGCTTCTCCTGGGCGTTCAACGCCCAGCTGATGTTTCTTTCTGGCGTTCAACGCCCAGAAGATGCTCCTTTCTGGCGTTTAACGCCCAGATGGCTACCCTTACTGGCGTTGAACGCCCAGTGGGTGCTTCTTTTGGGCGTTCAACGCCCAAAATGTTTCTTACTGGCTTTTTCACGCCAGTGAGCTTCCAAATTTTCCTGTAATTCTGTGACTTCAACCAATTGCTATTTCACCTTTTGAAGATACTGTAGCATCTACCTGTAAAACTTTAATTTATTAGAAAAACGAATAAAATTAAATTTTGTGATTGGCTGGGTTGCCTCCCAGCAAGCGCTTCTTTAATGTCATTAGCTGGACTATTACTGAGCTTTTAATCAAGTCTCAGTTTTGAGCATTCTTGCTCGAAATTACCTTCAAGATAGTGTTTAACTCTTTGTCCATTAACAATGAACCTTTTGTTAGAGTCACTATCCTGAAGTTCTATGTATCCATATGGTGATACGCTTGTGATTACATATGGACCTCTCCACCGGGATTTTAATTTCCCAGGGAATAATTTGAGCCTTGAATTAAATAACAGAACTTTCTGCCCTGGCTCAAAGACTCTGGATGACAATTTCTTATCATGCCATCTTTTCTCTTTTTCTTTGTATATTTTTGCATTCTCGAAAGCATTGAGTCTAAATTCCTCTAGCTCATTTAACTGGAGCAATCATTTTTCTCCAGCTAACTTGGCATCAAGGTTTAGGAATCTGGTTGCCCAGTAGGCCTTGTGTTCCAGTTCCACTGGCAAGTGACATGCCTTTCCATACACAAGCTGGTATGGAGAGGTCCCTATAGGGGTCTTGAATGCTGTTCTGTATGCCCACAGAGCATCATCCAGGCTTCTTGCCCAATCCCTTCTACGGTTAATTACAGTCCGTTCCAGGATTCTTTTGAGTTCTCTATTTGAGACTTCAGCTTGCCCATTAGTTTGTGGGTGATATGGAGTAGCTACCCTGTGGTTGACTCCATAACGTACCAGAGCAGAGTAAAGCTGTTTATTGCAGAAATGAGTGCCCCCATCACTGATTAACACTCTAGGGATACCAAATCTGCTGAAAATATGTTTCTGGAGGAATTTTAACACTGTTTTAGTGTCATTAGTGGGTGTTGCAATAGCCTCCACCCATTTGGATACATAATCCACTGCCACCAGAATATAAGTGTTTGAGTATGATGGTGGGAAAGGTCCCATGAAGTCAATGCCCCATACATCAAACAACTCAATTTCCAAGATCCCTTGTTGAGGCATGGCATAACTGTGAGGTAGGTTGCCTGATCTTTGGCAACTGTCACAATTAAGCACAAATGCTCGGGAATCTTTATAAAGAGTGGGCCAGTAGAAGCCACTTTGGAGGACTCTTGTGGCTGTTCGCTCACTTCCAAAATGTCCTCCATACTGTGATCCATGGCAGTGCCATAGAATCTTTTGCGCTTCTTCCTTAGGCACACATCTACGGATTACTCCGTCTGCACATCTCTTGAAGAGATATGGTTCATCCCAAAGATAGTACTTTGCATCTGTGATTAATTTCTTTGATTGCACCCTACTGTACTCTTTGGGTATGAATCTCACTGCCTTGTAGTTTGCAATGTCTGCAAACCATGGCACTTCCTGGATGGCAAACAGTTGCTCATCCGGAAAGGTTTCAGAGATCTCAGTGAGAGGGAGGGACGCCCCTTCCACTGGTTCTATTCGGGACAGGTGATCTGCCACTTGATTCTCTGTCCCTTTTCTGTCTCTTATTTCTATATCAAACTCTTGCAGAAGCAACACCCATCTGATGAGTCTGGGTTTTGAATCCTGCTTTGTGAGTAGATATTTAAGAGCAGCATGATCAGTGTACACAATCACTTTTGATCCTACTAAATAGGATCTGAATTTGTCAATGGCGTAAACCACTGCTAGTAGCTCTTTTTCTGTGGTTGTGTAATTCTTCTGTGCATTATTTAGAACACGGCTGGCATAGTAAATGACGTGCAGAAGCTTGTTATGCCTTTGTCCCAACACTGCACCAATGGCATGGTCACTGGCATCACACATTAATTCAAATGGTAATGTCCAGTCTGGTGCAGAAATGATTGGTGCAGTAACCAATTTAGCTTTCAGAGTCTCAAATGCCTGCAGACACTCTTTATCAAAGATAAATGGCGTGTCAGCAGCTAGCAGGTTGCTCAGAGGTTTGGCGATTTTTGAAAAATCCTTTATGAACCTCCTATAAAATCCTGCATGCCCCAGAAAGCTTCTGATTGCCTTAACATTAGCAGGTGGTGGTAATTTTTCAATTACTTCTACCTTAGCTTGATCCACCTCTATTCCCTTGTTCGAAATTTTGTGCCCAAGGACAATTCCTTCAGTCACCATAAAGTGACATTTTTCCCAGTTTAAAACCAGGTTAGTCTCTTGGCATCTTTTCAGAACAAGTGCTAAATGGTTAAGGCAGGAGCTGAATGAGTCTCCAAATACTGAGAAGTCATCCATGAAGACTTCCAGGAATTTTTCCACCATATCAGAGAAAATTGAGAGCATGCACCTCTGAAAGGTTGCAGGTGCATTGCACAGGCCAAATGGCATCCTTCTGTAAGCAAATACTCCAGATGGACATGTGAATGCCGTTTTCTCTTGATCCTGGGGATCTACTGCAATTTGATTATAACCTGAATATCCATCCAGGAAGCAGTAGTATTCATGACCTGCTAGTCTTTCTAGCATCTGGTCTATGAATGGTAAAGGAAAATGATCCTTTCTGGTGGCTGTATTGAGCCTTCTATAATCAATGCACATACGCCACCCTGTAACTGTCCTTGTAGGGACCAGTTCATTTTTTTCATTATGAACCACTGTCATGCCTCCTTTCTTAGGGACAACTTGGACAGGGCTCACCCAGGGGCTGTCAGAAATAGGATAAATAATCCCAGCCTCTAGTAATTTAGTAACCTCTTTCTGCACCACTTCTTTCATAGCTGGATTCAGCCGCCTTTGTGGTTGAACCACTGGCTTGGCGTCATCCTCCAGTAAGATCTTGTGCATGCATCTGGCTGGGCTAATGCCCTTAAGATCACTGATGGACCACCCAAGAGCTGTCTTGTGTGTCCTTAGCACTTGAATTAGTGCTTCCTCTTCCTGTGGCTCTAAGGTAGAGCTTATAATTACAGGAAAGGTGTCACCTTCTCCCAGAAATGCATATTTCAGGGATGGTGGTAATGGTTTGAGTTCGGGTTTTGGAGGTTTCTCCTCTTCTTGAGGGATTTTCAGAGGTTCTATTATCTTCTCTGATTCCTCCAAATCAAGCGGAACATCTTTAAAGATGTCCTCTAGCTCTGATTCGAGACTCTCAGCCATATTGACCTCTCTTACCAGAGAGTCAATAATATCAACACTCATGCAGTCATTTGGGGTGTCTGGATGTTGCATGGCTTTGACAACATTCAACTTAAACTCCTCCTCATTGACTCTCAAGGTTACTTCCCCTTTTTGGACATCAATGAGGGTTCGGCCAGTGGCTAGGAAAGGTCTTCCTAGAATGAGAGTTGCACTCTTGTGCTCCTCCATTTCCAGCACCACAAAGTCAGTAGGAAAGGCGAATGGCCCGACCTTGACAATCATGTCTTCAATCACTCCTGATGGGTATTTAATGGAGCCATCAGCAAGTTGAAGACATATCCTGGTTGGTTTGATTTCTTCAGTCAAACCAAGCTTTCTGATAGTGGATGCAGGTATTAGATTGATACTTGCCCCAAGATCACATAAAGCTTGTTTGGTACAAGTACCCTCTAATGTGCATGGTATCATAAAGCTCCCAGGATCTTTAAGCTTCTCAGGTAAGCTTTTCAGAATGACTGCACTGCATTCTTCAGTGAGGTAAACTTTTTCAGTTTCCCTCCAATCCTTCTTATGACTTAAGATCTCTTTCATGAACTTAGCATAAGAGGGTATTTGCTCAAGTGCTTCTGCAAACGGAATCTTTATTTCAAGAGTCCTGAGATAGTCTGCAAAGCGGGCAAATTGCTTATCCTGTTCCGCTTGGCGGAGTTTTTGAGGATAAGGCATTTTGGCTTTGTATTCCTCAACCTTAGTTGCTGCAGGTTTATTACTTACAGAAGTGGGTTGGGAAGCCTTTTTAGAAGGGTTGTTATCAGCACTTGTATGTGACTGATCACCCACTGGCATTTGAATGCCAGGGGTGGAAGCTGGAGTGGCGTTAGACGCCACTTCCTTATTTGTTACTGGCGTTTGAACACCAGAACCATGTTCTCTTTGGGCGTTCAACGCCGGATTCATGCTTGTTTCTGGCGTTGAACGCCAAGAATGAGCATGGTCTGGGCGTTCAGCGCCAGCATCATTCCTCTCTGGGCTCTGATTGTCCTCAGAGGGATTTTGAGTAGACATCTGTTCATTTCTTGGCTTCCTGCTGCTTTGAAGTGAGGTATTTAATGTTTTCCCACTTCTTAATTGAACTGCTTGGCATTCTTCTGCTATTTGTTTTGACAGTTGCTTTTCTGTCTGCTTTAATTGCACTTCCATATTCCTGTTAGCCATTCTTGTTTCCTGTAATATTTCTTTGATTTCGGCTAGCTGCTGAGTAAGAAAGTCCAATTGTTGATTAATTTCATTAGCCTGATCTACCGGACTGAGTTCTGCAGTTACTGTTTTAGCTTCTTCCTTCATGGAAGATTCACTGCTTAGGTACAGATGCTGATTTCTGGCAACTGTATCAATGAGCTCTTGAGCTTCTTCAATTGTTTTTCTCATATGTATAGATCCACCAGCTGAGTGGTCTAGAGAAATCTGAGCTTTTTCTGTAAGCCCATAGTAAAAGATGTCTAATTGCACCCACTCTGAAAACATTTCAGAGGGGCATTTTCTTAGCATCTCTCTGTATCTCTCCCAGGCATCATAAAGGGATTCATTATCTCCTTGTTTGAAGCCTTGGATGCTTAGCCTTAGCTGTGTCATCCGTTTTGGAGGGAAATAGTGATTCAGGAATTTTTCTGACAGCTGTTTCCATGTTTTTATGCTGTTCTTAGGCTGGTTATTTAACCACCTCTTAGCTTGATCTTTTACAGCAAACGGAAACAGTAATAATCTGTAGACATCCTGATCTACTTCCTTATCATGTACTGTATCAGCAATTTACAGAAATTGTGCCAGAAACTCTGTAGGTTCTTCATGTGGAAGACCAGAATACTGGCAGTTTTGCTGTACCATGATAATGAGCTGAGGATTCAGCTCAAAGCTACTAACTCCAATGGAGGGTATACAGATACTACTCCCATATGAAGCAGTAGTGGGGTTAGCATATGACCCCAGAGTCCTCTTGGACTGTTCATTCCTACTTGCTTCCATGATGGATTACAAGAGATAATTTATATGTTGATTTTATTTATTTTATAAAAGTGGAATAAATAAAAACAAAATATATAAAAAAAATTTAAAAATATTTTGTGAAATTTTTTTTTTTGAATGATTTTGAAATTGAAATCTGAAATTTATATAAAAATTTCGAAAATGTAGTTTTAAAATTAGTTAGAAAAGATATATTTTTTTTTGAATTTTATGATGAAAGAGAAAAACACACAAAAGACACAAGACTTAAAATTTTTAGATCTAATGCTCCTTATTTTCGAAAATTTTTGGAGGAAAAACACCAAGGAACACCAAACTTAAAAATTTTAAGATCAAGACACAAGAAAAACTCAAGAACACTTTGAAGATTCACAAGAACACCAAGAACAAAAGAAAGAACACCAAACTTAAAATTTTTAGAAAATCAAAATAAATTTTCGAATTTTATGAAAAGATTAACAAGAAAACACCAAACTTAAAGTTTGGCACAAGATTAAATCAAAGGAAAATTATTTTTTTGTAAAAGGTTCCAAAGGGGATAACCAATTATGAAGAACAACTACTAAAGCTCCAGCAAAATGGGCAGCAACTTCAGAGTTAATTTTTTTAAAAATGGATATAAGTAAAAAATTTTGAAAGTTACTGTTTGAAAAAGCACAAGAGAAACAAGAAAAGACACAAAACAAGAAAAACTAAAGATCAATCAAGAAAAATGGACAAGAACAACTTGAAGATCAAGGAAGAACCAAGAACACTAACACGAAAATTTTAAAGAAAATATAAAATATGCAATTAACACCAAACTTAAAATAAGACACTAAACTCACGAAAAATTAACAACTAATTAAGAAAAATAATATTTTTGAAAAGAAATTTTTGAAAAGAAACTATCCTATCAAAATTTAATGACTCTGTAACAACAAAATAAATTATTCCTGATCTAAGAAATAAAATATGCCTTCAATTGTTCAAACTCAATAATCCCCGGCAACGGTGCCAAAACCTTGGTGGACGAAATTGTGATCCTTAATTAATGGCTCTTTGGCATGTGCCAAAGAGAACTAATTCAACTAACTGATTACTTTCTTTTCACAACTCCGTTCAACTAACCAGCAAGTGCACTGGGTCGTCCAAGTAATACCTTACGTGAGTAAGGGTCGATCCCACGGAGATTATTGGTTTGAAGCAATCAATATTTATTTTATTAATCTTAGTTAGGATGTCAACAAGGTTATTTGGATTTATTTGTAAGAAGCCAAAGTGTTTAAAATTGTAAGTTAAAATAAACGAGAACAATAGAGTTACTTGTTTTGCAGAACTGGGGAATATGTTGGAGTTTTGGAGATGCTTTGTCCTCTGACTTCAACTCTTCCTTGAAATCCTCTTCCCACACGCAAGGTTCCTTCCATGGCAAGCTCTATGTAGGGTGTCACCGTTGTCAATGGCTACCTCCCATCCTCTCAGTGAAAACGTTCCTATGCTCTGTCACAGCACGGCTAATCATCTGTCGGTTCTCAATCGGGTTGGAATAGAATCCATTGATTCTTTTGCGTCTGTCACTAACGCCCAGCCCTCAGGAGTTTGAAGCACGTCACAGTCATTCAATCCCGGAATCCTACTCGGAATACCACAGACAAGGTTTAGACTTTTCGGATTCTCATGAATGCCGCCATCAATCCGGCTTATACCACGAAGATTCTGTTGGGGAATCTAAGAGATATTCATTCAGTCTGATGTAGAACGGAGGTGGTTGTCAAGCACACGTTCATGGATTGAGGAAGGTGATGAGTGTCACGGATCATCACCTTCTTCACAATTAAGCACGAATAAACATCTTAGATAAGAACAAGCGTGTTTGAATGGAAAACAAAGGAATTGTATTAAATCATCGAGACGCTGCAGAGCTCCTCACCCCCAACAATGGAGTTTAGAGACTCATGCCGTCACAAAGTATGTAATTCAGATCTAAAAATGTCATGAGGTACAAGATAGGTCTCTAAAAGTTGTTTAAATAGTAAACTAGTAACCTAGGTTTACAGAATATGAGTAAACTAAGATAATTGGTGCAGAAATCCACTTCTGGGACCCACTTAGTGTGTGCTGGGGCTGAGACTAAAGCTATGCACGAGTAGAGGCCTTTCTTGGAGTTAAACTCCAAGTTATGACGTGTTTTGGGCGTTCAACTCCGGATCATGACGTTTTTCTGGCGTTTAACTCCAGACAGCAGCATGTACTTGGCGTTCAACGCCAAGTTACGTCGTCTATCTTCGCGCAAAGTATGGACTATTATATATTGCTGGAAAGCCCTGGATGTCTACTTTCCAACGCCGTTGAGAGCGCGCCAATTGGACTCCTGTAGCTCTAAAAAATCTATTCCGAGTGCAGGGAGGTCAGGATCCAACAGCATCAGCAGTCCTTTTTCAGCCTAAGTCAGATTTTTGCTCAACTCCCTCAATTTCAGCCAGAAAATACCTGAAATCACAGAAAAATACACACACTCATAGTAAAGTCCAGAAATATGATTTTTGCCTAAAAGCTAATAATATTCTACTAAAAACTAATTAAAACATACTAAAATCTACATGAAATTACCCCCAAAAAGCGTATAAAATATCCGCTCATCAACAACCGATTCCCACTCTCGTGATCTAATTATTCATGAGAAGAGATGAAGTTCAATTCCTAATCCAAGCCACACAACTTCCAGAATCTCAACTAAGGGAGGTTACATCTCACATACCAACCAAAGTGTATTGATCAAGGAAATCATGAAAGGATGAACTCTAAACTGAATTATGTGGCTCTTTTCTCAAATTCACCACATAATTCATATAGATTAATCCCTCTCTCGATGGTGATTGAATCTGTGAAGAACAAGAGTTTCCTTTTAGATGAACCACTTAAATTGAGAAGGAAAAGAAAAGTTATCAACTCATTCAAATGAGCAGAGCTCCTCCCCCTAATGAAAATGTGGTTTAGTGAATCATAGCTCTAAATTCAACAACAAATGCAAAAGTAAACATTAAAATTGAGTAGAGAAGAATGATGAAGAATGGAGAAGAAGTTCTTGAAAACTCAAAATCAAAAATTGCAAAAGAAAACTAAACTCCTCTCTGCTATCCTTCCCAAGTGGGAATGAAGCACCTAGCAGGAAAGCTAGTAAAAGTAACTACTATCATCTAAAAATGTAAAAGTGTCTAAGAGTCCACTAAAGTACAAAACTATTCTCTATTTATACTAGTCCTAAAACTCCTTGAAATTCTCCTTTTGGGTTAGCAATTTGGGCCTTGCTCTTGTTGAGTTTGCTTCATGAAAGAGTTCTTGTCAAATAGAGGAAACAGGACTCATTTTCATTGCTCTAGCCCAATGGCCTGGCGTGTTTGCCAATAACGCCAGCCTTAGTGCAAGTTGGCAACGTGCAAGACATTTTCCTGGGAGTGGGACTTGGTGCTTGGGCGTTGTTGCCCAAGTTGTTGCCCAAGTTGTTGCCAAACACTTGCTTGTTCTTTACTTTTTTTTTATGCTTGATCTTGCCTGAACTTTGGTCTTCAATCCTTTGCCCAAATATGAACTATGATATATCACTGAAAAGCTCTTGACGTCTACTTTCCAATGCCACTGAAATCACCTTATTTGGACCTTCCTAGCTCAAGTTATGCTCTATTGAAGAGGGCAAGGTCAGGCTGCCTTGGTTGGGCGTTTTTGCCAAACACGTCACCAATAACGCCCTCAATAACGCCTCTAGCCCAGATTTCTTGGCCTGGGCATTGTTACTCAAGTTGCCAAGGAACACGTCAGGCCATTTTAGCCTTGGCAACGTGTTCGACCCTCCTATCTTGGTCCATTCATGGTTCCTTGAATTTCAACCTCATTTCCTTGTTTTTGGGGTCTAAAGATGACTCTGATTCGAGCTTCCATTTCATACTTCATTATGGACTATTATATATCGTTGGAAAGCTTTGAATGTCTGCTTTCCAACACAACTGGAAGCACTCAAATTGGATCTCTGTAGCTCAAGTTATTCATCCTTGAAGAAGGTGAGGTCCGGCTGTCTTGGTTGGAGTTGTTGTTGAAGTTGTTGCCAAAAACGCCCCAAACAACGCCCAATTCTCCCCTGGCTCAAGTTTTTATCCTTGGCGTTGTTGTGGGCGTTGTCAATGAACACGCCACTTCAACTTCAAGGCAACAACGCCTTCGAACTCTCCTTGGCTCAATTTCTTGGCCTTGCGTTGCTAAGGAACACGCACATGTATCTTCAAGTTAGCAACGCCCAAGATCATTTTCCATAGTCAACTTGCAGGGGACAGCGTTGTTACTGGCGTTGTTGATGAACACGCCAGTTCATTCTTCACTCAACAACGCTCTCGAGCCTTCTCTAGGTGTGCCTTGGAGTAGCCAGCATTGTTGCTGGAGTTACCAAGGAACACGCCAGCACCAACGTGCTAGTGCCCCTCTAGCATTGTTGTGGGCATTGCCAAGGAACACGCCAGTTCACTCCTTGCCTGGCAACGCTCTCGAACTCCCTCTCTTGCTCTATTTCAAGCTTCCTGGCGTTGTCCACAAACACTCCGGAGTTGGCAACGTGCTTCCTCTGTTTCCTTGCCAAGATTGACATATCTTCATATCTTTTTGCTCCAACTTTTGCTCCATTATCTTCTTTCTTCATTACCTAACATGAACCAAAGAATCTTCCTCAAAGTTTTTCCATCTCATGTAAAGAATTTCAAGAGAATCATTCATCTCAACTTGTTTATAAACTTCTTAAATCATTTGCATGAATTATGCCAAATTTCACCTAGTTTTTGGTTCATGAATGCATGTAGAGAAAGCTCACAAAATTGCTTGTTTATTCTAGTGATAATAAATGAAATTAAGTTAAAACCAACTAAACTAACTAGTTAAGATAACAAAAAATGCGGATGCATCACAATTCATATAGATTCAATCCTTCTCTCGAATGTAATTGAATCTGTGAAGAACAAGAGTTTCCTCTTAGATGAACCACTTGAATTGAGAAGGAAAAGATTAGTTGTTAACCCATTCAAATAAACAGAGCTCCTCCCCCTAATGAAAGTGGGGTTTAGTGAATCATAGCTCTCAATTCAACAATAATTGCAAAGGTAAACATTAAAATTGAGTAGAGAAGAAAATGAAGAATGAAGAAGAAGTTCTTAAAAACTGAAATTCAAAATTGCTTCCGAAAAGTAACTTCTACAAAATCTATCTAAAAGTTTCTAAAAATAAAAAAAAATAAGAAATGTAAAAAATAAAAACCTCAGTGTGCAAAGTTCCGAAGTCCCCCCTCAAGTACAAAACTCTACTTTATTTATACTACTCCTAAAACTCATTTGGAGGTCTTCAATTGGATTAGCAAAGTGGGCTTTTCCTTTGTTGAATTCTTGGTCCAATGGAGGAAGTATTCCCCTTTGAAGAGAGTGTAGAGAGCAAGAGCAAGTCCTCATCAATCCTAGCCCAACTGGGCGTTACTTGCAAACACACCAGTTCACAGCACGTTGGCAAGATGCAAGGAATTTCTTGGGCACCAGGCTTTGGTGCTTGGGCGTTGCCAGCCCAAGTTGTTGCCAAACACTTGGCCCTTTCTGAATTCAGTTTTTGGTGCCCAAAGTTGCCTCTTGTTTGAGCTTCAATTTTGCGTTTCACTATAAACTATCATACATGGTTGGAAAGATCTGAATGTCAGCTTTCCAACACAACTGGAAGCACCTCAATTGGATCACTATAGCTCAAGTTATGCTCCTTTGAAGAAGGTATGGTCAGGCTGCCTGGGCTGGGCGTTTTTGGTGAACACGCCCATGACAACGCCCATGATTTCTGAGGCTCTAAATGAAGCTGGCTTTTGAACCTTCAAATGAACTCCAATACCTCACTATGATATATGGTTGGAAAGCTCTTGGTGTCTACTTTCCAATG
Organism: Arachis hypogaea; assembly: GCF_003086295.3. NCBI lineage: Eukaryota > Viridiplantae > Streptophyta > Magnoliopsida > Fabales > Fabaceae > Arachis > Arachis hypogaea. Next base: position 67,877,660 of record NC_092036.1, read on the forward strand.
CCACTGAATTCACCTCATTTGGAGTTTTCTAGCTCAAGATACAAGCCTTTGAAGAGGGCAATGTTGAGCTGCCTGGGCGTTGTTGCCCAAGTTGTTGGCAAACACGCCAGCAACAACGCCAGGCTCTCTTCTTCTTCTTGCTTGGGCGTTGTTGCCCATGTTGCTGGAAAACACGCCAGTGGCAACGCCAGGCTCTTGGAAACTTGGCTTGATGGGCGTTGTTGCCCACGTTATTGGCAAACACGCCAGAGACAACGCCCATCCTCTGCTCCAACTTCAATTCCTTATTTTTGGGGCTTAAAGTTCTCTCTAATTTGAGCTTTCATTTCATGCCACATTATGGACTATTGTATATCGTTGGAAAGCTCTGGATGTCAGCTTCTCAACACAATTGGAAGCATGTCAATTGGATCTCTGTGGTTCAAGTTATGCATCCTTAAAGAGGAGGAGGTCAAGCTGCCAACTCTGCTGAACACACACTAGCACGTTGCCAACTTGGTTTCCAAGTTGCCAACGTGCTGTTCTTCCCTGGCAGCACCAAATGGGCGTTGGCAACTTGGAAACCAAGTTGCCAACGTGCTGTTTGCTCCTGGTTGCACAAAATGGGCGTTGCCAACTTGGTTTCCAAGTTGCCAACATGCTATTCCCCCTTGTTCCAAGATTTCCTTGCTCCATTGTCTTTTTGCTTCATCACCTAACATAAACCAAAGAATTTTTCTCAAAGTTTTGCCATCTTATGCAATAATTTTCAAGGGAATCATTCACATCAACTTGCATATAAGCTTCTTGAATCATTTGCATAGATTATGCCAGATTTCATTTAGTTCTTGGTTCATGAATGCATGGAGGAAAAACTCACAAAATTGCTCATTTATTTCAAAGAAAGTGAATGAAACTAAGCCAAAACTAACTAAACTAACTAGTTAAAATGGCAAATATGCGAACGCATCACAACACCAAACTTAAACCTTGCTTGTCCTCAAGCAAGAAAAGAATCATGTAATAGAGATTGATAATCCAAGGTTAGAAGAACAGCAAGTTAATGTTCATGGCAAGCTATTTTTCTATGCATGCTACAATCACAAAAGAAATGTAAATGATTGATGCTTCTATCTAGTTCACTTTATGAAATCTTTTTCTTATAATTCTTCCTTGAAACAAGCTTTTGATTTTCTTATTAGCTTCTCCTTTTAGGTGCTTTGCCCCATGAGTTAATAACAAAGCTACGATTCTAAATGCTTTGTTTTCAAGTATTACCACTTGATACATAAGCACCACAAGCATTTGAATTAGAGGACTTCATTAAGCTCATTTTGTCTCTTCTTGACTTTCTAATCATTGATGCTCAAAACCTTGAGCTTTGAGGGAGTGCTTTTGCACTTGAGCTTAGCCTTGACTTCTAAGTGTTTTGTTTTCAAGCATTTGGCCTGACACATAAACACCACAAGTACTTAACAATGGAATTGTCATTGGTACTCAGAGCCTTCAGCTTTCTCATTCTTTCCCCTTTTTTTCTTGCCTTAATTGCATTTGCTTCTTCAAGGTTTTCATGATTTTCAAAAGATTTCACAAAATGTCCTAGATGAAAACTTCAATTAAATAAAATCTAATGCAATTGAGCAACAATCAATCATACTAGCTTTCCAATACTTGTATGCACATACTAAATTCTTCTTTAATTCCTTGTTTGTTTAAGATCATGATACTTTATTGCTTTTGAATTCACAAAACTCAAGTTGGTAATCATAATGTCACAGTAGCATGTTGCAATTTAGAAATCAAACTATGCCTATTCATACCACTCATGTATACAGAGAAGGTAATAAGACAATCATGCAATTTAAAGTGCTGGAAACAAATGAGAGAAAAAAAACTTTACAACCTTGTAATTCATCTTCTCTATTGTTGTCATTTTCCTCCCATTCTCCCACTTCCCACACCAAACATAGAATGATTGCTTGTCCTCAAGCAACAATTAGAACCGTGGCTGTGGGGCTAAGATAGATCATGAATGTCTTACACAATGAAATTTTAGTGATACATGTGTTGAAGCAAGCAGAATTAAGAATAATTATCAAGGCATAGAGAAACAAAGACATTGTGATTGCAAAAATAAGATGGTGTGCATGATACATTGCATAAAGATATAAGTGGCCCACTAAACTTAGTGTGACACTCTCACTTGGAATTGATGCAAGTATCCAGCAAGGATTTGAAACAAATTTTGTTGCATAGCAACACCAAACTTAGAATACAACTATATGTCAATTTATTTGAACTAAAACTAAACACAGGGAGCTGTTATATGTTAAATACAATCACCAAGTGAAGAATCTGTCATGAATAAGAATGTCTGGGTGATGTATTAACAAACACAATTAATAAAAGAAAGCATTAAAAACAAGGAAATGACTAAAACAATCAAGAAAACTAAAATTGTCTAACTAGAAAAAAAATATAACACTACAGCGGCATTATGATTATGCAGACAAGTGGTGTTGCTGGAGGATTTGCATAAAAATTAAGTGGCACACCAAACTTAGAATCTTAGTGTGGCACTTCCATGTAGAGTTGATGCAATCATCCAAGGGGATTGAAAACAAATTGTTGCAGGGCAACACCAAACTTAGAATGTGATCATATGCCAATTTATTGAAATTTAAACTAAATAGATAGAAAAAAATGAACTAGACAAAGAAGTAAAACGTTACCCAAGGTTGGGTTGCCTCCTAATAAGTGCTCTTTTAGTGTCATTAGCTTGACATGTTGTTCCTCACTTTCTTCCTCTTCTTCCAGTTGGTTAAGAGGAATGACCTCAAGGGGGGAGAAGTTTCAACTGTTATCCCCTTTCTTGGTCTCCTCTCAGCAAGCCTCCTTTTGTACATAGCTTGATTGAGCTTACTTGCTGGTTCAGGGGAAGGGTTATTTGCAGTTGACCTTCTCTTGAATGTTGTCCTTGGTATCTTGGTCACAATCCTTTTCTTGGTGCTTTTGTTAATTGTCTTCACTTCTTGGATGTCAAGACATGGTTGCTGTGTGATTATTGGAGTTTTATCTTCATCAAGAGCCTCTTGAATTGGTGGTTCCATGAGCCCTTCCTCTATGCAACTTTCTACTTCATTGGAGTGTGGACTCCCTTGGTTGTTTTCCTCCCTCACAACCTCCTTCTTCATTGGGATTTCACTTGGCATAAGGGTCTCTTTTTCTTGCTCTTCCAATTTCTCTTTTATAAATTGGTCTTCATCCTCAATGCTTGGCAATCCTAAGTGTTTCCTTATTTTCTCTAAGTGCCCATCCATCTTCTTGAAGAGGATTTCTTGTTCTTTCCAGGATTGTTCTTGTCTTTCCAAGAGTTCTCTATTTCTCTCTTGAATTTCTAGGGAACTTTGGAGGCATTGTTCTATTTGTAGCAAGAGAGGAGAAGGTTGGGGTGGATTTTGTGGAATTGTGGATGTTGTGGTGAAGTGTTGTCGAGGGATATGGAATGAATTGTGTGGGTAATCAAATGTATTTTATGGTTGATGAATTGAATTGTATGGATTTTGAAAGGAATTTTGTGTTGAGGCAAACTCAAGTGGTGAAGAATTTTGATATGAAAAATTTGGAGGTGAGGTTGGATAATTAAGAGGTGATGGCTTTTGATGGATGGGATAGGAAACATTGAATTCTCTTTGGTTTTGTCCTTCCCAATCATAATTTGGATAGTTGTCCCATTCATAGGAGTATGAATCATTTTGTGTTCTTGGTAAGTATCCCATTTGGTTTGATTGCTCAAACCCCATCATTCCTTGATCTTGATTTTCCCAACCACAATTAGTATGGTAACTTGAATCATTTTGTGGTGGTGGAAAATACCCCATGTAACTTGCTTGATCATTATGTGACTTTGGGGCATATCCCATTTGGGTTGATTGCTCATGATCCACCATTTCTTGTTGATATTCCCATCCACCATAAGGATAATGATATGAATCATTTTGTGGTGGTGGTTGGTATCCCATATGATTCTCTTGCTCATCTTGTGCCTCTGAAGCAAATATCCATGAATTGGAGTGCTCATAATTTGTATTTTCTTGGTGATATTTCCAGCCACCATTAGAGATTGGTAGTGGTGGGTGATTGATGAGCGGATAATTTATACGCTTTTTGGCACTGTTTTTAGTATGTTTTTAGTACATCTTAGTTAGTTTTTAGTATGTTTTTATTAGTTTTTATTTAAAATTCACTTTTTTGGGCATTACTATGAGTTTATGTGTTTTTCTGTGATTTCAGGTAATTTCTGGCTGAAATTGAGGGACCTGAGCAAAAATCTGATTCAGAGGCTGAAAAGGACTGCAGATGCTGTTGGATTCTGACCTTTCTGCACTCGAAGTGGATTTTCTGGAGCTACAAAAGCCCAATTGGCGAGCTCTCAATTGCGTTGGAAAGTAGACATCCTGGGCTTTCCAGCAATGTGTAATAGTCCATACTTTTTCCGAGATTTGATGGCCCAAACCAGCGTTGCAAATCAGCTTCAGAATTCCCAGTGTTTAACGTCGGAACTGGCACAAAAATTGGAGTTAAACGCCCAAACTGGCACAAAAGCTAGCGTTTAACTCCAGGAAAAGCCTCTACACATGAAAGCTTCAATGCTCAGCCCAAGCACACACCAAGTGAGCCCCGAAAGTGGATTTTTATGTCATTTACTCATTTCTGTATACCCTAGGTTACTAGTTCACTATTAATAGGATCTTTTGACATTGTATCTTTACCCGATGACACATTACACGTTTCTCATTGTATCTTCTACGGCATGAGTCTCTAAACCCCATGGTTGGGGGTGAGGAGCTCTGCTGTGTCTTGATGGATTAATGCAATTACTACTGTTTTTCATTCAATCATGCTTGCTTCTATTCTAAGATATCACTTGTTCTTCAACTTGATGGATGTGATGATCCGTGACACTCATCATTATTCTCACCTATGAACGTGTGCCTGACAACCACCTCCGTTCTACTTTAGATTGAGTAGATATCTCTTAGATTCCTATATCAGGACCTTCGTGGTATAAGCTAGAATTGATGGCGGCATTCAAGAGAATCCGGAAGGTCTAAGCCTTGTCTGTGGTATTCTGAGTAGGATTCAAGGACTGAATGACTGTGATGAGCTTCAAACTCCTGAGGGCTAGGCGTTAGTGACAGACGCAAAAGAATCACTGGATTCTATTCCAACCTGATTGAGAACCGACAGATGATTAGCCGTGCTGTGACAGAACGCGTTGAACATTTTCACTGAGAGGATGGGAGGTAGCCTTTGACAACGGTGAAACCCTACATACAGCTTGCCATGGAAGGAGCCTTGCGTGCATGAAGAAGAAGATAGTAGGAAAGCAGAGATTCAGAAGATAGAGCATCTCCAAAACCTCAACCTGTTCTCCATTACTGCAAAATAAGTACTTATTTCATGTTCTTTTACTTTTCATAATTAAATCTGATAATTATTGATATCCTGACTAAAAGTTACAAGATAACCATAGCTTGCTTCAAGCCGACAATCTCCGTGGGATCGACCCTTACTCACGTAAGGTATTACTTGGACGACCCAGTGCACTTGCTGGTTAGTTATGCGGAATTGCAAAAGTGTGATTGCAATTTCATGCACCAAGTTTTTGGCGCCGTTGCCGGGGATTGTTCGAGTTTGGAAAACTGACGGTTTATCTTGTTGCTTAGATTAGGACTGTTTTATTTTTGGTTGGTTTAGAGTCTTTTATTTGAGTCTAGTTTCAAATTCTAAGTTTGGTGTCTTCTTTGTGTTTTCCTTTAAAATTTTTGAAAATTTGTGTTGATTTTCTAAAAATTTTAAGTTTGGTGTCATTTTGTTGTTTTTCTCTTTCCTCTTTTCAAAAATCAAATCTTTTTCAAAATAATTTTCAATCATATCTTTTCAATTGCTAATTCCAAAATCTTTTTAACTAATTAATTAATTTAGTTTTCAATTTACTTTGATTTTATTTTCTTTTAGTTTTCGAAATTTGATTTTATTTTCCATTTGTTTTATTTTATTATTTTCGGTTACATTCAAAAAAAAATATTTTATTTTACTTGTGAATCATTATCATATTCCCTTTCTCCATCATGGACCTAAGTGGAATTGAGCAGTCCAGAAGGACTCTGGGGTCATATGCTAACCCCATTACAGCTGCATATGGGAGTAGCATCTGTATACCTCCCATTAAAGCAAGCAGCTTTGAGCTAAATCCTCAACTCATTATCATGGTGCAGCAAAATTGCCAGTATTCCGGTCTTCCACAGGAAGAACCTACTGAGTTTCTGGCACAATTCTTACAAATTGCTGACACAATACGTGATAAAGAGGTGGATCAGGATGTCTACAGATTATTACTGTTTCCATTTGCTGTAAAAGATCAAGCTAAGAGGTGGTTGAATAACCAACCCACAGTAAGCATAAAAACATGGAGACAGTTATCAGACAAATTTCTGAATCAATTTTACCCTCCAAAAAGGATGACACAGCTAAGACTGGACATCCAAGGCTTTAAACAAGAGGATAATGAATCCCTTTATAATGCTTGGGAGAGGTATGCTAAGAAAATGCCCCTCTGAAATGTTTTCAGAGTGGGTACAGTTAGACATCTTCTACTATGGGCTTACAGAAAAAGCTCAGATGTCTCTAGACCACTCAGCTGGTGGATCTATTCATATGAGGAAGACGATTGAAGAGGCTCAAGAACTGATAGATATTGTTGCTAGAAATCAACATTTGTACTCTAGCAGTGAGCCCTCTACAAAAGAGGAAGCTATGGCAGTAGCTACTGATCCTAATCCTCAAGAACAGATTGTTGAGCTTAATCAGCAATTACTCCTGATGACAAAACAGTTGGCAGAATTTAAAGAGATGCTCCAAGAAACTAAAATTGCCAACAAGAACATAGAATCACAGTTGAATCAGACAAAACAGCAGTTATCTAAATAGATAACAGAAGAATGCCAAGCAGTTCAACTGAGGAGTGGGAAGACATTAAATAACACTGCTCAAAGTAGCAAAAATCCAAGAAGGGAACAATTGACAGAGGATAACCAAACCACTGCCCAAAATCCCTCTGAGGACAGTAAGAGCCCAGAGAGGAATACTTCTGGCGTTCAAACGCCAGAAAGGGGGGAAAAGGTGGCGTTAAACGCCCATTCCTTGCCCAATCCTAGCGTTCAAACGCCAGAAAAGGGGGAAAAGTTGGCGTTAAACGCCCATTCCTCACCCAATCCTGGCGTTCAAACGCCAATGGGGAATCAGACACCTGAGAGTGCTGATAGTAACCCCTCTAAAAAGGCTTCTCCAACCACCTCTGTAAGGAATAAACCTGCAGCAACTAAGGTTGAAGAATATAAAGCCAAGATGCCTTATCCTCAGAAACTCCGCCAAGCGGAACAGGATAAGCAATTTGCCCGCTTTGCAGACTATCTAAGGACTCTTGAAATAAAAATTCCGTTTGCAGAGGCACTTGAGCAAATACCTTCTTATGCTAAGTTCATGAAAGAGATCTTAAGTCATAAGAAGGATTGGAGATAAACTGAAAAAGTGTTTCTCACTGAAGAATGCAGTGCAGTCATTCTGAAGAGCTTACCAGAAAAGCTCCAAGATCCAGGAAGCTTTATGATACCATGCACATTAGAAGGTGCTTGCACCAAGACAGCCCTGTGTGACCTTAGAGCAAGTATCAATCTAATACCTGCATCCACTATCAGAAAGCTTGGGTTGACTGAAGAAGTCAAACCAACCCGGATATGTCTCCAACTTGCTGATGGCTCCATTAAATATCCATCAGGCATAATTGAGGACATGATTGTCAAGGTTGGGCCATTCGCCTTTCCAACTGACTTTGTAGTGCTGGAAATGGAGGAGCACAAGAGTGCAACTCTCATCCTAGGAAGACCTTTTCTAGCAACTGGACGAACTCTTATTGATGTACAAAAAGGGGAAGTAACCCTGAGAGTCAATGAGGATGAGTTCAAGTTGAATGCTGTTAAAGCTATGCAGCATCCAGACACACCAAATGACTGCATGAGCGCTGACATTATTGACTCTTTAGTGGAAGAGATCAATATGGCTGAAAGTCTAGAGTCAGAGCTAGAGGACATCTTCAAGGATGTTCAGCCTGATCAGGAAGAACCAGAGGAAACAAAAGAATTTTTGAAAATTCCTCAGGAAGAGGATAAACCTCCCAAACTTGAGCTCAAACCACTACCACCATCCCTGAAGTATGCATTTCTGGGAGAGGGTGACACTTTTCCAGTGATCATAAGCTCTGCTTTAAATCCACAGGAAGAGGAAGCACTGATTCAAGTGCTAAGGACACACAAGACAGCTCTTGGGTGGTCCATAAGTGATCTTAAGGGCATTAGCCCAGCAAGATGCATGCACAAGATCCTATTGGAGGATAATGCCAAACCAGTGGTTCAACCACAAAGGCGGCTAAATCCAGCCATGAAGGAGGTGGTGCAGAAAGAGGTCACTAAATTACTAGAGGCTGGGATTATTTATCCCATTTCTGATAGCCCCTGGGTGAGCCCTGTCCAAGTTGTCCCCAAGAAGGGAGGCATGACAATGGTTCATAATGAAAAGAATGAACTGGTTCCTACAAGAACAGTTACAGGGTGGCGTATATGTATTGATTACAGAAGGCTCAACACAACCACCAGAAAGGATCATTTTCCTTTACCATTCATAGACCAAATGCTAGAAAGACTAGCTGGTCATGATTATTACTGCTTTTTGGATGGCTATTCAGGTTACAACCAAATTGTAGTAGATCCTCAAGACCAAGAGAAAACAGCATTCACTTGCCCTTCTGGCGTGTTTGCCTACAGAAGAATGCCTTTTGGTCTGTGTAATGCACCTGCAACTTTTTAGAGATGCATGCTATCCATCTTCTCTGATATGGTGGAGAAGTTCCTGGAAGTCTTCATGGATGACTTCTCAGTATATGGAGACTCATTTAGCTCCTGTCTTAACCACCTAGCACTTGTCTTGAAAAGGTGCCAAGAGACTAACCTGGTCTTAAACTGGGAAAAATGTCACTTTATGGTGACTGAAGGAATTGTCCTTGGGCACAAAATTTCTAGCAAGGGAATAGAGGTGGATAAAGCAAAGGTAGAGGTAATTGAAAAATTACCACCACCTGCCAATGTTAAGGCAATCAGAAGCTTTCTGGGGCATGCAGGATTCTACAGAAGGTTTATAAAGGATTTTTCAAAAATTGCAAAACCTCTAAGCAACCTGCTAGCTGCTGACACACCATTTGTGTTTGACACACAATGTCTGTAGGTATTTGAGACCCTAAAAGCCAAGCTGGTCACAGCACCAGTCATCTCTGCACCAGACTGGACATTGCCATTCGAACTAATGTGTGATGCCAGTGACCATGCCATTGGTGCAGTGTTGGGATAGAGGCATAACAAACTTCTGCACGTCATTTATTATGCTAGCCGTGTTCTAAATGACGCACAGAAGAATTACACAACCACAGAAAAAGAGTTACTTGCAGTGGTCTATGCCATTGACAAGTTTAGATCCTATTTGGTAGGGTCAAAAGTGATTGTGTACACTGACCATGCTGCTCTTAAATACTTACTCACAAAGCAGGATTCAAAACCCAGGCTCATAAGGTGGGTGCTGCTTCTACAAGAGTTTGATATAGAAATAAGAGACAGAAAAGGGACAGAGAACCAAGTAGCTGATCATCTGTCCCGAATAGAACCAGTAGCTGGGGCGTCCCTCCCTTCTACTGAGATTTCTGAGACTTTCCCAAATGAGTAACTCTTTGCCATCCAGGAAGCTCCATGGTTTGTAGATATTGCAAATTATAAAGCTGTGAGGTTCATACCTAGGAGTACAGCAGGGTGCAAAGAAAGAAATTAATTTCAGATGCCAAGTACTACCTATGGGATGAGCCATATCTCTTTAAGAGATGTGCAGACGGAATGATCCGCAGATGTGTACCTAGAGAGGAAGCACAAAGAATCCTGTGGCATTGCCATGGATCACAATATGGGGGACATTTCGGAAGTGAGCGAACAGCCACTAAGGTTCTCCAATGTGGTTTCTACTGGCCTACTATCTATAGAGATGCCCGAGAGTTTGTGCGTAAATGTGACAGTTGCCAAAGAGCTGGTAACTTGCCTTATGGATACGCCATGCCTCAACAAGGGATCCTAGAGATTGAATTGTTTGATGTATGGGGTATTGACTTCATGGGTCCGTTCCCACCATCATACTCAAACACTTACATTCTGGTGGCAGTGGACTATGTATCTAAATGGGTAGAAGCAATTGCTACACCCACTAATGATACTAAGACCGTGCTAAAATTCCTCCAGAAACACATCTTCAGCAGGTTTGGTGTTCCCAGAGTACTCATCAGTGATGGGGGCACTCATTTCTGCAATAAACAGCTGTACTCTGCTATGGTCCGATATGAAATTAGCCACAAAGTAGCAACTCCGTATCATCCACAGACAAATGGGCAAGCTGAAGTCTTTAACAGAGAGCTAAAAAGAATCATAGAACGAACTGTAATGGCCCGTAGAAAGGATTGGGCAAGGAGCTTGGATGATGCTCTGTGGGCATACAGAACAGCATTCAAGACTCCTATAGGAACCTCTCCATACCAACTTGTGTATGGCAAGGCCTGTCATCTGCCCGTGGAACTGGAACATAAGGCCTACTGGGCGACCAGATTCCTAAACCTGGATGCTAAGTTAGCTGGTGAAAAAAGATTACTCCAGCTAAATGAGCTAGATGAATTTAGACTCAGTGCCTTTGAAAATGCAAAGATTTATAAGGAAAAGGCAAAGAAGTGGCATGACAAGAAGTTGTCATCCAGAGTCTTTGAGCCAGGACAAAAAGTTCTGCTCTTCAACTCTAGGCTCAGACTGTTCCCAGGAAAACTTAAATCCCGGTGGAGGGGTCCGTATGTGATTACAGGAGTGTCACCATATGGATATGTTGAGCTTCAGGATATTGATTCTGACAAAAAGTTCATTGTTAATGGACAGAGGATCAAGCATTATCTTGAAAGCAATTTTGAGCAAGAATGCTCAAAACTGAGGCTTGAATAAATCTCAGTAAAGGTCCAGCTAAAGACAATAAAGAAGCGCTTGCTGGGAGGCAACCCAGTCATTAGTAGGTTATCTGTTTTGTTTGATACATATTCTCAAAGGGTGATCATCAAAATTGAAGGAATTCACAGAGTTACAGAAAGATTCAGTGCAAAAAGCAGAGAAAAGGAGCTTGCTGGCGAAAAAATGCCAGTAAAGGGTGCTCTGGGCATTAAATGCCAGAATGGGCACCATTCTGGGCGTTTAACGCCAGTAAAGGTACCATTTTGGGCGTTAAACGCCAGAATGGGCACCATTCTGGGCGTTTAACTCTAGGTGTGCAGCATCCAGGGATTTCTGGCGTTTAAACGCCCAAATTGGCCAACATTTGGGCGTTAAACACCCAGAATGGTATCCATTCTGGGTGTTTAACGCCAGATAGGTGGGGGACAGAGATTTTGCTTTCCACTTCAATTTTTTTCAAACTTTCCTGTTTTGATCCATAATTTTCTACATAAACACATTTCAAACTTTCATCATTCACCTTCAAATTTTCAAAAATTAAAATCATTCTTCAAATCTCTTTCAAATCCTTTCCAAATCTTCTTCAAAAACTCAGACATCTCTCAAATTCTTTCCGTATCTTCTCAAATCTCTTTCAAAATTTTCGAAATCTCTCCCCCTCCCTTCTAAATACACGTTTGGCCATCCCCTTTTCCCCACCATTCGAATTTGCTCTCCTCCTCTCTCTCCTCTTTACTTCCTTTTTTTATTTTTTGCTTGAGGACAAGCAAACCTCTAAGTTTGGTGTGTTTTTCCGTGATCACTAAGCTAAGGCTCATCAAGATCATGGCTCCCAAAGGAAAACAAACCAATTCAAGAGGCAAGAAAGAGAACACTCCAAAGGACCTTTGGAGTCAAGAGAGGTTCTTAACCAAAGAACATGCAGACCATTACCACAAAATAATGGGTCTAAGGTCAGTGATCCCGGAAGTTAAATTTGATCTGAAAGAAGATAAATATCCAGAGATCCAAGAGCAAATTTAAAACAGAGGATGGAAAGTTCTAACCAACCTTGAGACAAAGGTTGGAAGAAACATGGTTCAGGAATTCTACTCAAATCTGTGGCTAACAGATAAGCGGAGAATGACTGGAACCGCTTTTCATACCTATAGAACCATGGTCAGAGGGAGAATTATTTACTTCCATCTGGACAAAATAAGAGAGGTATTCAAATTGCCTCAACTACAAGATGATCCTGAATCCTTTAATAGGAGAATGGTGAGAGTAGATAAGGGGCTGGATCAAGTTCTAGAGGACATATGCCTCCCTGGAACCAAGTGGATGACCAATTCAAAAGGTGTCCCAAACCAACTCAAGAGGGGAGATCTCAAACCAGTTGCAAGAGGCTGGTTGGATTTCATAGGGCGTTCTATCTTGCCCACTAGTAACCGTTCTGCGGTTACTATCAAGAGAGCAGTGATGATTCATTGCATTATGCTGGAAAAAGAAGTGGAGATTCATCATCTGATTGCTTGTGAGATTTACACAATTGCAAACAAGAACTCCACTGAAGCCAAACTGGCTTACCCAAGCTTAATCTCTTTGCTATGTAAAGATGCTGGGGTGAGGATGGGAGTAGATAAATTTATCCCAATTGAGCACCCAATCACCAAGAGATCAATGGAAGGACAAATGCAAGATAACTCTATCAAAAGGAGGGCGCATGAGTTCCTCCCTAAACTTCCTGAAATTGACTACTGGACTCGTCTAGAAGCATCTGTGGCCAAGCTGCAAGAAGCTATGGAACAAATTAAGGAAGAACAGCAGAATCAAAACTGCATGCTCTACAAATTGCTGAAGGAACAAGAGAAGCAGGGGCGTGAGCTACAGGAGCTGAAGCGCCAGAAGCTCTCCCTTGAAGGGTCAAATACCCCACAAGTTGAGGGAGCATCCACTTCTCAAGATCAAGGTTGTTGAGTCCTAACTCTGTGATAATCTCTATCATTAGGAGTTTATTTTAGAGTCATTTAAAATTTTGTTTTTTTTACTATTAGTCTTATATCTATTTTTGAGTCTTGTTCTTAATTCATGATTAATAAAATTTAAGATTCATGCCTTAAAGCTATAAATGTCCTATGTCCATCACCTCTCTTAAATGAAAAAATGCTTTAATCACAAAAGAACAAGAAGTACAGGATTTCGAATTCATCTATAAAACTAGTTGAATTAGTTTGATGTGGTGACAATAATTTTTGTTTTCTGAATGAATGCTTGAACAGTGCATATGTCTTTTGAATTTGTTGATTAAAGAATGTTAAACTTGTTGGCTCTTGAAAGAATGATGGAAAAGGAGAAATGTTATTGAGGATCTGAAAAATCATCAAATTGATTCTTGAAGCAAGAAAAAGCAGTCAAAAAAAAAGTTTAAGGTGACCCAAGGCAAAAAGAGTGTGCTTAAGAACCCTGGACACCTCTGATTGGGGACTCTAGCAAAGCTGAGTCACAATCTGAAAAGGTTCACCCAGTCATGTGTCTGTGGCATGTATGTATCTGGTGGTAATACTGGAAGACAGAGTGCTTTGGGCCACAACCAAGACTCATAAAGTAGCTATGTTCAAGAATCATCATACTTAACTAGGAGAATCAATAACACTATCTGAGTTCTGAGTTCCTATAGATGCCAATCATTCTAAACTTCAAAGGATAAAGTGAGATGCCAAAACTGTTCAAAAGCAAAAAGCTACTAGTCCCGCTCATATAATTGGAGCTAAGTTTCTTTGATATTTCAGAGCCTATAGTATATTCTCTTCTTTTTATTCTATTTTGATTTTCATTTGCTTGGGGACAAGCAACAATTTAAGTTTGGTGTTGTGATGAGCAGATAATTTATACGCTTTTTGGCACTGTTTTTAGTATGTTTTTAGTACATCTTAGTTAGTTTTTAGTATGTTTTTATTAGTTTTTATTTAAAATTCACTTTTCTGGGCTTTACTATGAGTTTGTGTATTTTTCTGTGATTTCAGGTAATTTCTGGCTGAAATTGAGGGACCTGAGAAAAAATATGATTCAGAGGCTGAAAAGGACTGCAGATGCTGTTGGATTCTGACCTCCCTGCACTCGAAGTAGATTTTCTGGAGCTACAAAAGCCCAATTGGCACGCTCTTAATTGGGTTGGAAAGTAGACATCCTGAACTTTCCAGAAATGTATAATAGTTCATACTTTGTCCGAGATTTGATGGCCCAAACTGGCGTTGCAAATCAGCTTCAGAATTCCCAGCGTTTAACGCCGAAACTGGCACAAAAATTGGAGTTAAACGCCCAAACTGGCACAAAAGCTGGCATTTAACTCCAGGAAAAGCCTCTACACATGAAAGCTTCAATGCTCAGCCCAAGCACACACCAAGTGGACCCCGGAAGTGGATTTTTATGTCATTTACTAATTTCTGTATACCCTAGGTTACTAGTTCACTATTAATAGGATCTTTTGACATTGTATCTTTACCCGATGACACATTACACGTTTCTCATTGTATCTTCTATGGCATGAGTCTCTAAACCCCATGGTTGGGGGTGAGGAGCTCTGCTGTGTCTTGATGGATTAATGCAATTACTACTATTTTTTATTCAATCACGCTTGCTTCTATTCTAAGATATCACTTGGTCTTCAACTTGATGGATGTGATGATCCATGACACTCATCATCATTCTCACCTATGAACGTGTGCCTGACAACCACCTCTGTTCTACTTTAGATTGAGTAGATATCTCTTAGATTCCTTAATCAGGATCTTCGTGGTATAAGCTAGAATTGATGGCGGCATTCAAGAGAATCCAGAAGGTCTAAGCCTTGTCTGTGGTATTCTGAGTAGGATTCAAGGATTGAATGACTGTGACGAGCTTCAAACTCCTGAGGGCTGGGCGTTAGTGACAGACGCAAAAGAATCACTGGATTCTATTCCAACCTGATTGAGAACCGACAGATGATTAGTCGTGCTGTGACAGAGCGCGTTGAACATTTTCACTGAGAGGATGAGAGGTAGCCATTGACAACAGTGAAACCCTACATACCGCTTGCCATGGAAGGAGCCTTGCGTGCATGAAGAAGAAGACAGTAGGAAAGCAGAGATTCAGAAGATAGAGCATCTCCAAAACCTCAACTTGTTCTCCATTACTGCAAAATAAGTACTTATTTCATGTTCTTTTACTTTTCACAATTAAATCTGATAATTATTGATATCCTGACTAAGAGTTACAAGATAACCATAGCTTGCTTCAAGCCGACAATCTCCGTGGGATCGACCCTTACTCACGTAAGGTATTACTTGGACGACCCAGTGCACTTGCTGGTTAGTTGTGCGGAATCGCAAAAGTGTGATTGCAATTTCGTGCACTAGTGATATCCCAAAAAGTTTGTTTGATCAAAAGATGAGGTAAATTCCATTTAAGTTTTGTAGAACACAATCACCAAAGCAATTGAAATGCATGTCTCAGATGAGGATTTCTTAGTGAGGCAATAATACAAACACCTTAGTGTCAAAAAGAAAAGAAAAAATTAAAAGAACTATACAAAGAAAAAATAAAGAAAATGCTTAATCTAAACTACCATTCACTTAATCATTGTCAATCTTTTCCAATCCCCGGCAACGGCGCCAAAAACTTGATACGCGAAAATTAATAATTCACGTAATTACCGGCAAGTATACCGGGTCGTATCAAGTAATAAAACTCACTAAGAGTGAGGTCGATCCCACGGAGATTGGTAGATTAATCAACTTTAGTTAAATGGTAATTTTAGTCAAGCAAACATGGTTTTGAATTCATGAGATTTGATTTTTTGAATGTAATTGCGGAAATTTAAATAGCAAGGAATATAAAGAACTAGAATAGAGAAAGAAAATGAAAGTAAATAACTGAAACTTAAAGTGCGAGAAACTTAAATGACATGGAAAATAAATTGCAAGAAAGTAAAGATTACAGAATTTTAAAGAGCAGAAAAGTAAATTGCAAGTTGCAAGGAATAGAAAACAGAGCATGAGTGACGGAAAGATAAATTGCAAGAAAATAGAAGGGAATTGGGTAGTGGGTATTCAAGAAACTAAAGAACAAAAGAGATGAGAATTAATTATGGAGAGATCATTAGGGATCAGAGATGTAAATTATCATGAATTAACTTTGCTCAACTCCTTCTCAATCATGGGTGTAGATCAATGGCGGATTGTGAATAATTGAATTCCAATCTCTTGGCAATTCAATTTCTCTCAACACAATCAATTGCCACTCTCATGATCTAATTGGTCATGAGAAGAGGTGAAGTTCAATTTCTAATCCAAAGCCACACAACTTCCAGGATCTCAACTAAGGGAGGTTACATCTCACATACCAACCCAAAGTATATTGATCAAAGAAATTGTGAAAGGATAACTCTAAACTGAATTATATGGATTCTTTCTCAAGTTCACCATACAATTCATGTAAATTCAATCCTTCTCTCAAATGTAATTGAATCTGTGAAGAACAAGAGTTTCCTCTTAGATGAACCACTTGAATTGAGAAGGAAAAGATTAGTTGTTAACCCATTCAAATAAACAGAGCTCCTCCCCCTAATGAAAGTGGGGTTTAGTGAATCATAGCTCTCAATTCAACAATAATTGCAAAGGTAAACATTAAAATTGAGTAGAGAAGAAAATGAAGAATGAAGAAGAAGTTCTTAAAAACTGAAATTCAAAATTGCTTCCGAAAAGTAACTTCTACAAAATCTATCTAAAAGTTTCTAAAAAATAAAAAAAAAACTAAGAAATGTAAAAAATAAAAATCTCAGTGTGCAAAGTTCCAAAGTCCCCTCCTCAAGTACAAAACTCTACTCTATTTATACTACTCCTAAAACTCATTTGGAGGTCTTCAATTGGATTAGCAAAGTGGGCTTTTCCTTTGTTGAATTTTTGGTCCAATGGAGGAAGTATTCCCCTTTGAAGAGAGTGTAGAGAGCAAGAGCAAGTCCTCATCAATCCTAGCCCAACTGGGCGTTACTTGCAAACACACCAGTTCATAGCACTTTGGCAACGTGCAAGGAATTTCCTGGGCACCAGGCTTGGTGTTTGGGCGTTGCCAGCCCAAGTTGTTGCCAAACACTTGGCCTTTTCTGAATTCAGTTTTTGGTGCCCAAAGTTGCCTCTTGTTTGAGCTTCAATTTTGTGTTTCACTATAGACTATCATACATGGTTGGAAAGCTCTGAATGTCAGCTTTCCAACGCAACTGGAAGCACCTCAATTGGATCACTATAGCTCAAGTTATGCTCCTTTGAAGAAGGTATGGTCAGGCTGCCTGGGCTGGGCGTTTTTGGTGAACACGCCCATGACAACGCCCATGATTTCTGAGGCTCTAAATGAAGCTGGCTTTTGAACCTTCAAATGAACTCCAACACCTCACTATGATATATGGTTGGAAAGCTCTTGATGTCTACTTTCTAATGCCACTGAATTCACCTCATTTGGAGTTTTCTAGCTCAAGATACAAGCCTTTGAAGAGGGCAATGTTGAGCTGCCTGGGCGTTGTTGCCCAAGTTGTTGGCAAACACGCCAGCAACAACGCCAGGCTCTCTTCTTCTTCTTGCTTGGGCGTTGTTGCCCACGTTGCTGGCAAACACGCCAGTGTCAACGCCAGGCTCTTGGAAACTTGGCTTGATGGGCGTTGTTGCCCACGTTATTGGCAAACACGCCAGAGACAACGCCCATCCTCTGCTCCAACTTCAATTTCTTGTTTTTGGGACTTAAAGTTCTCTCTAATTTGAGCTTCCATTTCATGCCACATTATGGACTATTGTATATCGTTGGAAAGCTCTGGATGTCAGCTTCTCAACACAATTGGAAGCATGTCAATTGGATCTCTGTGGTTCAAGTTATGCATCCTTAAAGAGGGGAAGGTCAAGTTGCCAACTCTGCTGAACACACACTAGCACGTTGCCAACTTGGTTTCCAAGTTGCCAACATGCTGTTCTTCCCTGGCAGCACCAAATGGGCGTTGGCAACTTGGTTTCCAAGTTGCCAACGTGCTATTTGCTCCTGGTTGCACAAAATGGGTGTTGCCAACTTGGTTTCCAAGTTGCCAACGTGCTATTCCCCCTTGTTCCAAGATTTCCTTGCTCCATTGTCTTTTTGCTTCATCACCTAACATAAACCAAAGAATTTTTCTCAAAGTTTTGCCATCTTATGCAATAACTTTCAAGGGAATCATTCACATCAACTTGCATATAAGCTTCTTGAATCATTTGCATAGATTATACCAGATTTCACTTAGTTCTTGGTTCATGAATGCATGGAGGAAAAACTCACAAAATTGCTCATTTATTTCAAAGAAAGTGAATGAAACTAAGCCAAAACTAACTAAACTAACTAGTTAAAATGGCAAATATGCAAACGCATCACAGCACCCAAATAGTTGACTTTTCTTATGCATATGTTCGCAAATTAAAAATAAATTAGTTTAAAAAATTTAAAATTTTTCAATTTTTTTATTTTTTTGGATATTTTTGAATATTTTATTTTTCTACTTTAAGAAAAAAAATTATAATTTTTAGTTTAAAAATTAAAAAAATAAAAAATTTATAGATCTATTGTATACTAGATTTTGCTGGACTTTAATTCATTTTCCTAATTTAAATAAAAAAATTTAATCTTATAATTTAAAAATTTAAAAATAAAAAATTTAGTTTTTAAAAATTTTAAATTTTTCTAACAATATTTTTTTTTATTTTTTTATTCAACGGATAATGCTACACCCGGACAGTTGACTTTTTTTTCTACACTTGTTCACAAATTAAAAATAAAATAGTTTAAAAAATTGAAAATTTTTCAAATTTTTTATTTTCCTGAAATTTTATGAATATTTTATTTTTCTACTATAAGAAAAAAAATAATTTTTTTTAGTTTCAAAATTAAAAAAATAAGAAATTTACAGATCTGTTGTGTACTAGATATTGCTGGACTTTATTTTATTTTACTAATTTAAATAAAAAGAATTAATCTTATAATTTAAAATTTTAAAAATAAAATTTAGTTTTCTAAAATTTTAAATTTTTCTAAAAATATTTTTTATTTTTTTATTCACCGGATAATGCTACACCCAAACAGTTGACTTTTTTTATGCACATGTTCGCAAATTAAGAATAAATTAGTTTAAAAAATTTAAAATTTTTCAATTTTTTATTTTTTGGATTTTTTGAATATTTTATTTTTCTACTATCAGAAAAAACATTATTTTTTAGTTTAAAAATTAAAAAAAATAAGAAATTTACATATCTGTTGTATACTAGATATTTCTGGACTTTATTTTATTTTACTAATTTAAATAAAAAAATTTCATCTTATAATTTAAATATTTAAAAATAAAAAATTTAGTTTTTTAAAATTTTAAATTTTTATAAAAATATTTTTAATTATTTTATTCACCGGATAATGCTACACCCAAACAGTTGACTTTTTTTATACACATGTTCGCAAATTAAGAATAATTTAGTTTAAAAAATTTAAAATTTTTCAATTTTTTAGTTTTTTGAAATTTTTTGAATATTTCATTTTTCTACTATAAGGAAAAAATTATTTTTTTATTTTAAAAATTAAAAAAATAAGAAATTTACTGATGTGTTGTGTACTAGATATTGCTGGACTTTATTTTATACTTCTAATTTAAATAAAAAAATTTAATCCTATAATTTAAAATTTTAAAAAGAAAAAATTTATTTTTTTAAATTTTAAATATTTCTAAAAGTATTTTTTATTTTTTTATTCACCGGATAATGCTGCACCCAAACAGTGGACTTTTTTGATGCACTTGTTCACAAATTAAGAATAAATTAGTTTAAAAAATTTAAAATTTTTCAATTTTCTTATTTTATTGATATTTATTGAATATTTTATTTGTCTACTAAAAGAAAAAAATTATTTTTTTAGTTTAAAAATTAAGAAAATAAGAAATTTACAAATCTGTTGTATACCAGATATTGCTGGACTTTATTTTATTTTTCTAATTTAAATAAAAAAATTTAATCTTATAATTTATAATTTTGAAAATAAAAAATTTAGTTTTTTAAAATTTTAAATTTTTCTAAAAATATTTTTTATTTTTTTATTCACCGGATAATGCTACACCCAAATATTTGACTCTTTTTATACACATGTTCACAAATTAAGAATAAATTAGTTTATAAAATTTAAAATTTTTAAATTTTTTATTTTTTTGAAATTTTATGAATATTTTATTTTTCTACTATAAGGAAAAAACTATTTTTTTAGTTCAAAAATTAAAAAAATATGAAATTTACAGATCTGTTGTGTACTAGATATTGCTGGACTTTATTTTATTTATTTATTTAAATAAAAAAATTTAATCTTATAATTTAAAATTTTAAGAAAAATTTAAAATTTTAAAAAAACTAAATTTTTTATTTTTAAATTTTTAAATTATAAGATTAAATTTTCTTATTTAAATTAGAAAAATAAAATAAAGTCCAGCAATATCTAGTAAACAACAGATCTGTAAATTTATTATTTTTTTAATTTTAAACTAAAAAATTAATTTTTTTCTAATAGTAGAAAAATAAAAAATTCCAACAATATCCAAAAAATAAAAAATTGAAAACTTTTAAATTTTTTAAATGAATTTATTCTTAATATGTAAAAAAGTTTAGCAAAAAAAGTCAAGTATCCAGGTGTAGCATTATCCAATGAATAAAAAAATAAAAAATTACTTTTAGAAAAATTTAAATTTTTAAAAAACTAATTTTTTTATTTTTAAATTTTTAAATTTTAAGATTAAATTTTTTATTTAAATTAGAAAAATAAAATAAAGTCCAACAATATATAGTAAACAACAGATCTGTAAATTTATTATTTTTTAATTTTTAAATTAAAAAATTAATTTTTTTCAAATAGTAGAAAAATAAAAAATTCCAACAATATCCAAAAAATAAAAAATTGAAAACTTTTAAATTTTTTAAATTAATTATTCTTAATTTGTGAAAAAGTGCAGCAAAAAAAGTCAACTGTCTGGGTGTAGCATTATCCGGTGAATAAAAAAATAAAAAATTATTTTTAGAAAAATTTAAATGTTTAAAAAACTAAATTTTTTATTTTTAAATTTTTAAATTATAAGATTAAGTTTTTTATTTAAATTAGAAAAATAAAATAAAGTCTAACAATATATAGTAAACAACAGATTTGTAAATTTATTATTTTTTAATTTTTAAACTAAAAAATTAATTTTATTCTAATAGTAGAAAATAAAAAATTTTAACAATATCCAAAAAAAAATTGAAAACTTTTAAATTTTTTAAATTAATTTATTCTTAATTTGTGAAAAAGTGCAGCAAATAAAGTCAACAGTCCAAGTATAACATTATCCGGTGAATAAAAAAATAAAAAATTATTTTTAGAAAAATTTAAATTTAATAAAATACTAAATTTTTTATTTTTAAATTTATAAATTATAAGATTAAATTTTCTTATTTAAATTAGAAAAATAAAATAAAGTCTAGCAATATCTAGTAAATAATAGATCTGTAAATTTATTATTTTTTAATTTTTAAACTAAAAAATTAATTTTTTCTAATAGTAGAAAAATAAAAAATTCCAAAAATATCCAAAAAATAAAAAAATTGAAAATTTTTAAATTTTTAAATTAATTTATTCTTAATTTGTGAAGAAGTGCACCAAAAAAAGTCAAATGTCCGTGTGTAGCATTATCCGGTGAATAAAAAAATAAAAAATTATTTTTAGAAAAATTCAAAATTTTAAAAAACTTAAAATTTTTATTTTTAAATTTTTAAATTATAAGATTAAATTTTCTTATTTAAATTAGAAAAATAAAATAAAGTCCAGCAATATCTAGTAAACAACAGATCTGTAAATTTATTATTTTTTTTAATTTTTAAACTAAAAAATTAATTTTTTTCTAATAGTAGAAAAATAAAAAATTCCAACAATATCCAAAAAATAAAAAACTGAAAACTTTTAAATTTTTTAAATTAATTTATTCTTAATATGTGAAAAAGTGTAGCAAAAAAAGTCAAGTGTCCAGGTGTAGCATTATCCAATGAATAAAAAAATAAAAAATTACTTTTAGAAAAATTTAAATTTTTAAAAAACTAATTATTTATTTTTAAATTTTTAAATTTTAAGATTAAATTTTTTTATTTAAATTAGAAAAATAAAATAAAGTCAAGGAATATCTAGTAAACGACAGATCTGTAAATTTATTATTTTTTAATTTTCAAATTAAAAAATTAATTTTTTTCAAATAGTAGAAAAATAAAAAATTCCAACAATATCCAAAAAATAAAAAATTGAAAACTTTTAAATTTTTTAAATTAATTTATTCTTAATATGTGAAAAAGTGTAGCAAAAAAAGTCAAGTGTCCAGGTGTAGCATTATCCAATGAATAAAAAAATAAAAAATTACTTTTAGAAAAATTTAAATTTTTAAAAAACTAATTTTTTATTTTTAAAATTTTAAATTTTAAGATTAAATTTTTTTATTTAAATTAGAAAAATAAAATAAAATCCAACAATATATAGTAAACAACAATTCTGTAAATTTATTATTTTTTAATTTTTAAATTAAAAAATTAATTTTTTTCAAAAAGTAGAAAAATAAAAAATTCCTACAATATCCAAAAAATAAAAAATTGAAAACTTTTAAATTTTTTAAATTAATTTATTCTTAATTTGTGAAAAAGTGCAGCAAATAAAGTCAATTGTCCAGGTGTAACAATATTCGGTGAATAAAAAAATAAAAAATTATTTTTAGAAAAATTTAAATTAAAAAAACTAAATTTTTTATTTTTAAATTTATAAATTATAAGATTAAATTTTCTTATTTTAATTAGAAAAATAAAATAAAGTCCAGCAATATCTAGTAAACAATAGATTTGTAAATTTATTATTTTTTAATTTTTAAACTAAAAAATTAATTTTTTCTATTAGTAGAAAAATAAAAACTTCCAAAAATATACAAAAAAATAAAAAATTGAACATTTTTAAATTTTTAAATTATTTTATTCTTAATTTGTGAACAAGTGCAGCAAAAAAAGTCAACTGTCCAAGTGTAGCGTTATCCGGTGAATAAAAAAATAAAAAATTATTTTTAGAAAAATTTAAAATTTTAAAAAACTAAATTTTGTATTTTTAAATTTTTAAATTATAAGATTAAATTTTCTTTTCTAAATTAGAAAAAATAAAATAAAGTCAAGCAATATCTAGTAAACGACAGATCTGTAAATTTATTATTTTTTAATTTTTAAACTAAAAAATTAATTTTATTATAATAGTAGAAAATAAAAAATTCCAACAATATCCAAAAAATAAAAATTGAAAACTTTTAAATTTTTTAAATTAATTTATTCTTAATATGTGAAAAAGTGTAGCAAAAAAAGTCAAGTGTCCAGGTGTAGCATTATCCAATGAATAAAAAAATAAAAAATTACTTTTAGAAAAATTTAAATTTTTAAAAAACTAATTTTTTATTTTTAAATTTTTAAATTTTAAGATTAAATTTTTTTCTTTAAATTAGAAAAATAAAATAAAATCAAGCAATATATAGTAAACAACAATTCTGTAAATTTATTATTTTTTTAATTTTTAAATTAAAAAATTAATTTTTTTCAAATAGCAGAAAAATAAAAAATTCCAACAATATCCAAAAAATAAAAAATTGAAAACTTTTAAATTTTTTAAATTAATTTATTCTTAATTTGTGAAAAAGTGCAGCAAATAAAGTCAACTGTCCAGGTGTAACATTATTCTGTAAATAAAAAAATAAAAAAATATTTTTAGAAAAATTAAAAATTTTAAAAAACTTAAAATTTTTATTTTTAAATTTTTAAATTATAAGATTAAATTTTCTTATTTAAATTAGAAAAATAAAATAAAGTCCAGCAATATCTAGTAAACAACAGATCTGTAAATTTATTATTTTTTTTAATTTTTAAACTAAAAAATTAATTTTTTTTCTAATAGTAGAAAAATAAAAAATTCCAACAATATCCAAAAAATAAAAATTGAAAACTTTTAATTTTTTTAAATTAATTTATTCTTAATATGTGAAAATGTGTAGCAAAAAAAGTCAAGTGTCCAGGTGTAGCATTATCCAATGAATAAAAAAATAAAAAATTACTTTTAGAAAAATTTAAATTTTTAAAAAACTAATTTTTTATTTTTAAATTTTTAAATTTTAAGATTAAATTTTTTTATTTAAATTAGAAAAATAATATAAAATTCAGCAATATATAGTAAACGACAGATCTGTAAATTTATTATTTTTTAATTTTAAACTAAAAAATTAATTTTATTATAATAGTAGAAAATAAAAAATTTCAACAATATCCAAAAAATAAAAAATTGAAAACTTTTAAATTTTTTAAATTAATTTATTCTTAATATGTGAAAAAGTGTAGCAAAAAAAGTCAAGTGTCCAGGTGTAGCATTATCCAATGAATAAAAAAATAAAAAATTACTTTTAGAAAAATTTAAATTTTTAAAAAACTAATTTTTTATTTTTAAATTTTTAAATTTTAAGATTAAATTTTTTTATTTAAATTAGAAAAATAAAATAAAATCCAGCAATATATAGTAAACAACAATTCTGTAAATTTATTATTTTTTTAATTTTTAAATTAAAAAATTAGTTTTTTTCAAATAGCAGAAAAATAAAAAATTCCAACAATATCCAAAAAATAAAAAATTGAAAACTTTTAAATTTTTTAAATTAATTTATTCTTAATTTGTGAAAAAGTGCAGCAAATAAAGTCAACTGTCCAGGTGTAACATTATTCTGTAAATAAAAAAATAAAAAAATATTTTTAGAAAAATTAAAAATTTTAAAAAACTTAAAATTTTTATTTTTAAATTTTTAAATTATAAGATTAAATTTTCTTATTTAAATTAGAAAAATAAAATAAAGTCCAGCAATATCTAGTAAACAACAGATCTGTAAATTTATTATTTTTTTAATTTTTAAACTAAAAAATTAATTTTTTTCTAATAGTAGAAAAATAAAAAATTCCAACAATATCCAAAAAATAAAAATTGAAAACTTTTAATTTTTTTAAATTAATTTATTCTTAATATGTGAAAAAGTGTAGCAAAAAAAGTCAAGTGTCCAAGTGTAGCATTATCCAATGAATAAAAAAATAAAAAATTACTTTTAGAAAAATTTAAATTTTTAAAAAACTAATTTTTTATTTTTAAATTTTTAAATTTTAAGATTAAATTTTTTTATTTAAATTAGAAAAATAAAATAAAATTCAGCAATATATAGTAAACAACAATTCTGTAAATTTATTATTTTTTTAATTTTTAAATTAAAAAATTAATTTTTTTCCAATAGTAGAAAATAAAAAATTCCAACAATATCCAAAAAATAAAAAATTGAAAACTTTAAAATTTTTTAAATTAATTTATTCTTAATTTGTGAAAAGTGCAGCAAATAAAGTCAACTGTCCAGGTGTAACATTATTCGATGAATAAAAAAATAAAAAAATTATTTTTAGAAAAATTTAAATTAAAAAAACTAAACTTTTTATTTTTAAATTTATAAATTATAAGATTAAATTTTCTTATTTTAATTAGAAAAATAAAATAAAGTCCAGTAATATCTAGTAAACAATAGATTTGTAAATTTATTATTATTTATTTTTAAACTAAAAAATTAATTTTTTCTATTAGTAGAAAAATAAAAAAGTCCAAAAATATACAAAAAATAAAAAATTGAACATTTTTAAATTTTTAAATTATTTTATTCTTAATTTGTGAACAAGTGCAGCAAAAAAAGTCAACTGTCCAAGTGTAGCATTATCCGGTGAATAAAAAAATAAAAAATTATTTTTAGAAAAATTTAAAATTTTAAAAAACTAAATTTTTTATTTTTAAATTTTTAAATTATAAGATTAAATTTTCTTTTCTAAATTAGAAAAATAAAATAAAGTCAAGCAATATCTAGTAAATGACAGATCTGTAAATTTATTATTTTTTAATTTTTAAACTAAAAAATTAATTTTATTATAATAGTAGAAAATAAAAAATTCCAACAATATCCAAAAAATAAAAAATTGAAAACTTTTAAATTTTTTAAATTAATTTATTCTTAATATGTGAAAAAGTGTAGCAAAAAAAGTCAAGTGTCCAGGTGTAGCATTATCCAATGAATAAAAAAATAAAAAATTACTTTTAGAAAAATTTAAATTTTTAAAAAACTAATTTTTTATTTTTAAATTTTTAAATTTTAAGATTAAATTTTTTTATTTAAATTAGAAAAATAAAATAAAATCCAGCAATATATAGTAAACAACAATTCTGTAAATTTATTATTTTTTTAATTTTTAAATTAAAAAATTATTTTTTTCAAATAGTAGAAAAATAAAAAATTCCTAAAATATACAAAAAGTAAAAAATTGAAAACTTTTAAATTTTTTAAATTAATTTATTCTTAATTTGAGAAAAAGTGCAGCAAATAAAGTCAACTGTCCAGGTGTAACATTATTCGGTGAATAAAAAAATAAAAAAATTATTTTTAGAAAAATTTAAATTAAAAAAACTAAATTTTTTATTTTTAAATTTATAAATTATAAGATTAAATTTTCTTATTTTAATTAGAAAAATAAAATAAAGTCCAGCAATATCTAGTAAAGAACAGATTTGTAAATTTATTATTTTTTAATTTTTAAACTAAAAAAGTAATTTTTTCTATTAGTAGAAAAATAAAAAATTCCAATAATATACAAAAAAAAAATTGAACATTTTTAAATTTTTAAATTATTTTATTCTTAATTTGTGAACAAGTGCAGCAAACAAAGTCAATTGTCCAAGTGTAGCATTAGCCGGTGAATAAAAAAATAAAAAATTATTTTTAGAAAAATTTAAAATTTTAAAAAACTAAATTTTTTATTTTTAAATTTTTAAATTATAAGATTAAATTTTCTTTTCTAAATTAGAAAAATAAAATAAAGTCAAGCAATATCTAGTAAACGACAGATCTGTAAATTTATTATTTTTTAATTTTTAAACTAAAAAATTAATTTTATTATAATAGTAGAAAATAAAAAATTTCAACAATATCCAAAAAATAAAAAATTGAAAACTTTTAAATTTTTTAAATTAAGTTATTCTTAATATGTGAAAAAGTGTAGCAAAAAAAGTCAAGTGTCCAGGTGTAGCATTATCCAATGAATAAAAAAATAAAAAATTACTTTTAGAAAAATTTAAATTTTTAAAAAACTAATTTTTTATTTTTAAATTTTTAAATTTTAAGATTAAATTTTTTTATTTAAATTAGAAAAATAAAATAAAATCCAGCAATATATAGTAAACAACAATTCTGTAAATTTATTATTTTTTTAATTTTTAAATTAAAAAATTATTTTTTTTCAAATAGTAGAAAAATAAAAAATTCCTACAATATACAAAAAGTAAAAAATTGAAAACTTTTAAATTTTTTAAATTAATTTATTTTTAATTTGAGAAAAAGTGCAGCAAATAAAGTCAACTGTCCAGGTGTAACATTATTTGGTGAATAAAAAAATAAAAAAATTATTTTTATAAAAATTTAAATTAAAAAAACTAAATTTTTTATTTTTAAATTTATAAATTATAATATTAAATTTTCTTATTTTAATTAGAAAAATAAAATAAAGTCCAGCAATATCTAGTAAAGAACAGATTTGTAAATTTATTATTTTTTAATTTTTAAACTAAAAAAGTAATTTTTTCTATTAGTAGAAAAATAAAAAATTCCAATAATATACAAAAAATAAAAAATTGAACATTTTTAAATTTTTAAATTATTTTATTCTTAATTTGTGAACAAGTGCAGCAAACAAAGTCAATTGTCCAAGTGTAGCATTAGCCGGTGAATAAAAAAATAAAAAATTATTTTTAGAAAAATTTAAAATTTTAAAAAACTAAATTTTTTATTTTTAAATTTTTAAATTATAAGATTAAATTTTCTTTTCTAAATTAGAAAAATAAAATAAAGTCAAGCAATATCTAGTAAACGACAGATCTGTAAATTTATTATTTTTTAATTTTAAACTAATAAAATTAATTTTATTATAATAGTAGAAAATAAAAAATTTCAACAATATCCAAAAAATAAAAAATTGAAAACTTTTAAATTTTTTAAATTAATTTATTCTTAATATGTGAAAAAGTGTAGCAAAAAAAGTCAAGTGTCCAGGTGTAGCATTATCCAATGAATAAAAAAATAAAAAATTATTTTTAGAAAAATTTAAATTTTTAAAAAACTAATTTTTTATTTTTAAATTTTTAAATTTTAAGATTAAATTTTTTTATTTAAATTAGAAAAATAAAATAAAATCCAGCAATATATAGTAAACAACAATTCTGTAAATTTATTATTTTTTTAATTTTTAAATTAAAAAATTAATTTTTTTCAAATAGGAGAAAAATAAAAAATTCCAACAATATCCAAAAAATAAAAAATTGAAAACTTTTAAATTTTTTAAATTAATTTATTCTTAATTTGTGAAAAAGTGCAGCAAATAAAGTCAACTGTCCAGGTGTAACATTATTCGGTAAATAAAAAAACAAAAAAATATTTTTAGAAAAATTCAAAATTTTAAAAAACTTAAAATTTTTATTTTTAAAATTTTAAATTATAAGATTAAATTTTCTTATTTAAATTAGAAAAATAAAATAAAGTCCAGCAATATCTAGTAAACAACAGATTTGTAAATTTATTATTTTTTAATTTTTAAACTAAAAAATTAATTTTTTCTATTAGTAGAAAAATAAAAAATTCCAACAATATGCAAAAAATAAAAAATTGAACATTTTTAAATTTTTAAATTATTTTATTCTTAATTTGTGAACAAGTGCAGCAAAAAAGTCAACTGTCCAAGTGTAGCATTATCCGGTGAAAAAAAAATAAAAAATTATTTTTAGAAAAATTTAAAATTTTAAAAAACTAAAATTTTTATTTTTAAATTTTTAAATTGTAAGATTAAATTTTCTTTTCTAAATTAGAAAAATAAAATAAAGTCCAGCAATATCTAGTAGACGACAGATCTGTAAATTTATTATTTTTTAATTTTTAACCTAAAAAATTAATTTTATTATAATAGCAGAAAATAAAAAATTCTAACAATATCTAAAAAAATAAAAAATTGAAAAATTTTAAATTTTTTAAATTAATTTATTCTTAATTTGTTAAAAAGTGCAGCAAATAAAGTTAACAATCCACGTGTAACATTATTCGGTGAATAAAAAAATAAAAAATTATTTTTTGAAAAATTTAAATTTTTAAAATACTAAATTTTTTATTTTTAAATTTATAAATTATAAGATTAAATTTTCTTATTTAAATTAGAAAAATAAAATAAAGTCTAGCAATATCTAGTAAACAATAGATATTTAAATTTATTATTTTTTAATTTTTAAACTAAAAAATTAATTTTTTCTAATAGTAGAAAAATAAAAAATTCCAACAATATCCAAAAAATAAAAAAATTGAAAATTTTTAAATTTTTAAATTAATTTATTCTTAATTTGTGAATAAGTGCACCAAAAAAAGTTAGATGTCCGTGTGTAGCATTATCCGATGAATAAAAAAATAAAAAAATATTTTTAGAAAAATTCAAAATTTTAAGAAACTTAAAATTTTTATTTTTAAATTTATAAATTATAAGATTAAATTTTCTTATTTAAATTAGAAAAGTAAAATAAAGTCCAGCAATATCTAGTAAACAACGAATCTGTAAAAATTTATTTTTTTAATTTTTAAACTAAAAAATTAATTTTTTTCTAAAAGTAGAAAAATAAAAAATTCCAACAATATCCAAAAAATAAAAAATTGAAAACTTTTAAATTTTTTAAATTAATTTTTTCTTAATATGTGAAAAATTGTAGAAAAAAAAGTCAAGTGTCCAGGTATAGCATTATCCAATGAATAAAAAAATAAAAATTACTTTTAGAAAATTTAAATTTTTAAAAAACTAATTTTTTTATTTTTAAATTTTTAAATTTTAAGGTTAATTTTTTTTATTTAAATTAGAAAAATAAAATAAAATCCAGCAATATATAGTAAACAACAATTCTGTAAATTTATTATTTTTTTAATTTTTAAATTAAAAAATTAATTTTTTTCAAATAGTAGAAAAATAAAAAATTCCAACAATATCCAAAAAATAAAAAATTGAAAACTTTTAAATTTTTTAAATTAATTTATTCTTAATTTGTGAAAAAGTGCAGCAAATAAAGTCAACTGTCCAGGTGTAACATTATTCGATGAATAAAAAAATAAAAAAATTATTTTTAGAAAAATTTAAATTAAAAAAAAACTAAATTTTTTATTTTTAAATTTATAAATTATAAGATTAAATTTTCTTATTTAAATTAGAAAAATAAAATAAAGTCCAGCAATATCTAGTAAACAACAAATTTGTAAATTTATTATTTTTTTAATTTTTAAACTAAAAAATTAATCTTTTCTATTAGTAGAAAAATAAAAAATTCCAACAATATACCAAAAATAAAAAATTGAACATTTTTAAATTTTTAAATTATTTTATTCTTAATTTGTGAACAAGTGCAGCAAAAAAAGTCAACTGTCCAAGTGTAGCATTATCCAGTGAATAAAAAAATAAAATTATTTTTAGAAAAATTTAAAATTTTAAAAAACTAAATTTTTTATTTTTAAATTTTTAAATTATAAGATTAAATTTTCTTTTCTAAATTAGAAAAATAAAATAAAGTCCAGCAATATCTAGTAAACAACAGATCTGTAAATTTATTATTTTTTAATTTTTAAACTAAAAAATTAATTTTCTTCTAATAGTAGAAAATAAAAAATTCTAACAATATCTAAAAAAATAAAAAATTGAAAACTTTTAAATTTTTCAAATTAATTTATTCTTAATTTGTGAAAAAGTACAGCAAATAAAGTCAACAATCCAGGTGTAACATTATCCGGTGAATAAAAAAATAAAAAATTAGTTTTAGAAAAATTTAAATTTTTAAAATACTAAATTTTTTATTTTTAAATTTATAAATTATAAGATAAATTTTCTTATTTAAATTAGAAAAATAAAATAAAGTCTAGCAATATCTAATAAACAATAGATCTATAAATTTATTATTTTTTAATTTTTAAACTAAAAAATTAATTTTTTCTAATAGTAGAAAAATAAAAATTCCAACAATATCCAAAAAATAAAAAAATTGAAAATTTTTAAATTTTTAAATTAATTTATTCCTAATTTGTGAAGAAGTGCACCAAAAAATGTCAAATGTCCGTGTGTAGCAATCCGGTGAATAAAAAAATAAAAAAAATATTTTTAGAAAAATTCAAAATTTTAAAAAACATAAAATTTTTATTTTTAAATTTATAAATTATAAGATTAAATTTTCTTATTTAAATTAGAAAAGTAAAATAAAGTCTAGCAATATCTAGTAAACAACAAATCTGTAAATTTATTATTTTTTAATTTTTAAACTAAAAAATTAATTTTTTTCTAATAGTAGAAAAATAAAAAATTCCAACAATATCCAAAAAATAAAAAATTGAAAACTTTTAAATTTTTTAAATTAATTTATTCTTAATATGTGAAAAAGTGTAGCAAAAAAATTCAAGTGTCCAGGTATAGCATTATCCAATGAATAAAAAAATAAAAAATTACTTTTAGAAAAATTTAAATTTTTAAAAAACTAATTTTTTTATTTTTAAATTTTTAAATTTTTAGATTAAATTTTTTTATTTAAA
Organism: Arachis hypogaea; assembly: GCF_003086295.3. Lineage (NCBI taxonomy): Eukaryota > Viridiplantae > Streptophyta > Magnoliopsida > Fabales > Fabaceae > Arachis > Arachis hypogaea. The sequence continues at coordinate 67,909,517 of NC_092036.1, forward strand.
TTAGAAAAATAAAATAAAGTCCAGCAATATATAGTAAACAACAGTTCTGTAAATTTATTATTTTTTTAATTTTTAAATTAAAAAATTAATTTTTTTCAAATAGTAGAAAAATAAAAAATTCCAACAATATCCAAACAATAAAAAAATTGAAAACTTTTAAATTTTTTAAATTAATTTATTCTTAATTTGTGAAAAAGTGCAGCAAAAAAGTCAATTGTCCGGGAGTAGCGTTATCCGGTGAAAAAAAAAATAAAAAATTATTTTTAGAAAAATTTAAATGTTTAAAAAACTAAATTTTTTATTTTTAAATTTTTAAATTATAAGATTAAGTTTTTTATTTAAATTAGAAAAATAAAATAAAGTCCAGCAATATCTAGTAAACCACTGATTTGTAAATTTATTATTTTTTTAATTTCTAAACTAAAAAATTAATTTTTTCATTTAGTAGAAAAATAAAAAATTCTAACAATATACAAAAAATAAAAAATTGAACATTTTTAAATTTTTAAATTAATTTATTCTTAATTTGTGAAGAAGTGCACCAAAAAAAGTCAAATGTCCGTGTGTAGCATTATCCGGTGAATAAAAAAATAAAAAAAATATTTTTAGAAAAATTAAAAATTCTTAAAAAACTTAAAATTTTTATTTTTAAATTTATAAATTATAAGATTAAATTTTCTTATTTAAATTAGAAAAATAAAATAAAGTCCAGCAATATCTAGTAAACAACAGATCTGTAAATTTATTATTTTTTTTAATTTTTAAACTAAAAAATTAATTTTTTTCTAATAGTAGAAAAATAAAAAATTCCAACAATATCCAAAAAATAAAAAATTGGAAACTTTTAAATTTTTTAAATTAATTTATTCTTAATATGTGAAAAAGTGTAGCAAAAAAAGTCAAGTGTCCAAGTGTAGCATTATCCAATGAATAAAAAAATAAAAAATTACTTTTAGAAAAATTTAAATTTTTAAAAAACTAATTTTTTTATTTTTAAATTTTTTTATTTAAATTAGAAAAATAAAATAAAGTCCAGCAATATATAGTAAACAACAGTTTTGTAAATTTATTATTTTTTTAATTTTTAAATTAAAAAATTAATTTTTTCAAATAGTAGAAAAATAAAAAATTCCAACAATATCCAAAAATAAAAAATTGAAAACTTTTAAATTTTTTAAATTAATTTATTCTTAATTTGTGAAAAAGTGCAGCAAAAAAAGTCAATTGTCCTGGTGTAGCATTATCCGGTGAATAAAAAAATAAAAAATTATTTTTAGAAATATTTAAATGTTTAAAAAACTAAATTTTTTATTTTTAAATTTTTAAATTAAAAGATTAAGTTTTTTATTTAAATTAGAAAAATAAAATAAAGTCCAACAATATCTCGTAAACAACAGATTTGTAAATTTATTATTTTTTTAATTTTTAAACTGAAAAATTAATTTTTTCTATTAGTAGAAAAATAAAAAATTCCAACAATATACAAAAAATAAAAAATTGAACATTTTTAAATTTTTAAATTATTTTATTCTTAATTTGTGAACAAGTGCAGCAAAAAAAATCAACTATCCTTGTGTAGCATTATCCGGTGAACAGAAAAATAAAAAATTATTTTTAGAAAAATTTAAAATTTTAAAAAACTAAATTTTTAATTTTTAAATTTTTAAATTATAAGATTAAATTTTCTTATTTAAATTAGAAAAATAAAATAAAGTCCAGCAATATCTAGTAAACAACAGATTTGTAAATTTATTATTTTTTTAATTTTTAAACTAAAAAATTAATTTTTTCTAATAGTATAAAAATAAAAAATTAGAACAATATCCAAAAAAATAAAAAAATTGAAAACTTTTAAACTTTTTTAAATTAATTTATTCTTAATTTGTGAAAAAGTGCAGCAAAAAAAGTCAATTGTCTGGGTGTAGCATTATCCGGTGAATAAAAAAATAAAAAATTATTTTTAGAAATATTTAAATGTTTAAAAAACTAATTTTTTATTTTTAAATTTTTAAATTTTAAGATTAAATTTTTTTATTTAAATTAGAAAAATAAAATAAAATCCAGCAATATATAGTAAACAACAATTCTGTAAATTTATTATTTTTTTAATTTTTAAATTAAAAAATTAATTTTTTTCAAATAGGAGAAAAATAAAAAATTCCAACAATATCCAAAAAATAAAAAATTGAAAACTTTTAAATTTTTTAAATTAATTTATTCTTAATTTGTGAAAAAGTGCAGCAAATAAAGTCAACTGTCCAGGTGTAACATTATTCGGTGAATAAAAAAATAAAAAAATTATTTTTAGAAAAATTAAAATTTTAAAAAAACTAAAATTTTTATTTTTAAATTTATAAATTATAAGATTAAATTTTCTTATTTAAATTAGAAAAATAAAATAAAGTCCAGCAATATCTAGTAAACAACAGATCTGTAAATTTATTATTTTTTTAATTTTTAAACTAAAAAATTAATTTTTTCTAATAGTAGAAAAATAAAAAATTAGAACAATATCCAAAAAAATAAAAAAATTGAAAACTTTTAAACTTTTTTAAATTAATTTATTCTTAATTTGTGAAAAAGTGCAGCAAATAAAGTCAACTGTTCAGGTGTAACATTATTCGGTGAATAAAAAAATAAAAAAATTATTTTTAGAAAAATTAAAATTTAAAAAAAACTAAAATTTTTATTTTTAAATTTATAAATTATAAGATTAAATTTTCTTATTTAAATTAGAAAAATAAAATAAAGTCCAGCAATATCTAGTAAACAACAGATCTGTAAATTTATTATTTTTTTAATTTTTAAACTAAAAAATCAATTTTTTTCTAATAGTAGAAAAATAAAAAATTCCAACAATATCGAAAACATAAAAAATTGAAAAGTTCTAAATTTTTTAAATTAATTTATTCTTAATATGTGAAAAAGTGTAGCAAAAAAAGTCAAGTGTCCAGGTGTAGCATTATCCAATGAATAAAAAAATAAAAAATTACTTTTAGAAAAATTTAAATTTTTAAAAAACTAATTTTTTTATTTTTAAATTTTTAAATTTTAAGATTAAATTTTTTTATTTAAATTAGAAAAATAAAATAAAGTCCAGCAATATATATTTACCCCAAGCCCCAATAGACGATCCTCTCACTTTGTTACTCCATGGACAAGAAGCCATGAAGCGGGATACACTTGAGTTTGTGACCAATTTAACCAAGGTGGTGCACACTTTAGCCCACCAATGCTTGAATACTCAATGTACTTCCGTGACCACATGTGAAAAGTCAAAAAAAGAGCAAAGTATGAAGGAGAAATTGGAAAATTCGGTGGAAAAGGAGGAGTCAAATTTTGTGTTAGAACAGTTGGAGGAGCCTATGATCATTGAAGAAAAGGAAGAAGTGGTTGAAGATTTAGGAGATGTTGGAAGTCCATGGGAATGTAGCATCATGGAGAACTCTTCCAAGAAGCTTAATATTGATGTTGAAGAGGTGCGCAACCTCCAAGGCATGTCATAGTTGAAGACTTGGAAGAGGTTTATCAAGAGATGGATTCAATCATGGATGAATTTCTATCTACAATCGAATCCTCTCCCATTGGACATGGAGTTGAAATTATAGAAGAGCATGCACAACCCCCCATACCCTTGGTGAGCAATGAGAAAGAGAGTGAATCGAAAGAGAGCTACCAAGAGGAAAAAGTTGGCATGGTGTATATTGAAATTGAAGAATATGAAGAGGTTGATCAAGAGATGGATCTATTCATCAATGAATTCATATCTAAAATTGAATCACCTCCCACAGGGCAAGAAACCAAAGTTCTTGAAGACAACACCAAGCCAAGTAATAAAAGGAAAAAGGTTGAAATTAAAGAAACTTGTCAAGAGGTGGAAACACACAAAGAAGAGTACAAGGAAGTAGACCTTGCATTGTCTAAGTGTGGGGAAGTCTCCCTTCCCAAGTTACCATCCAATACAACATTTAAGTGGGTAAAATCTCTACCCCTAAGTCTTAATTTCTCACTTGAACATGGTTTAATTGAAAATGATGGTCAACTTAGAGCTCTTTGTGGAGTTAAGAGTAGAAAAGAGTTGTGTAGTGGTTGGAAACGTCATTCTAAGCTCATGACGGTTGCAAGCTTAAAATTCAAGAGTAATGGTTGGTGTGGAACCAAATTGCATGGGTCTAGGAAGTTGTTTGGAAGCTTCTTTGAGAATTCTAAGTCCATGCCACCCAATTGGAATCATGATGATCAATTTAAGGACGGGTGTCAAAACAAAGTGTGGGATCCCGGATCGCACAATGAAAATCAAATTTGGGAGCTCATGGTTTGCGGAGAACTCCATCAAAGCTTGAAGATATTGAAATTGAAGAATGGAGCTTATTGGAGATTCAAGCATTGGTGGATGTTCCAAGATGGTTACAAGCACAAGCTACCTTGAGAAGAGCTCCCCATAAGTCCAACTTAAGGACTTTAACTAAAAGTGCTAGGTGGGAGACACCCCACCATGGTAAACTCTATCCATTCTCTTTTAGTTTTGTTTAATAAGTGATTTGAGTTGCCATTGTAGGTAGATTTTCATCTCATATTGATTTGTTTGTAAAGATTGGTTGTTAGTATGTTGTATTCACTGGTAGTAGATGAATAAATCCTAAAATCAAATTGCATTTTTGTGAATTGTATGATATTTGATTGAATAAAGAAGAGTTGTAGGCATTATAGGGAGCTCTTGGGCATTTTTTTCCTGCTTTTTGGGCAAAAAAAAAAAAACGGGCATCGGCGCACTAGCACTTCCGCAACTTCTAGTACAAAAACCAGAGAGTTGTGCGCGCCTTGTGCTAGCATTGTGCTGGGAGCACAATCTCATCCATGCGTAAGCGCGCTGTGCGCGCGCGCGCGGATTTGCTCCCTGCTTTTCTCCTTCCTCCTTTCTCCTTCTTTCCTCTTTTCTTCTTCTTTCTTTCTACTTTTTTTTCTTTTTTATTCTTTATTCTTCCTCTCTTGGAAAAATTTTTTTTCTCTCTTTAAAAAAAAATTAATAATAATAATAATAATAATAATAAATAAATAAATAAATACTAAAAAAAAACAAATTTCTTTTTTTTTCTTTTCCTCCATTTTCTTTTATTGCATTTGCTTCTTTTCATTCATTGCATTCTAGTTTTATTTTTCTGTCTTGTTCTCATTTTATTTTCTAAAGTTTCTCATTTAAATAATGGTATTGCATTTTTCCATTCAATTGTTGAGAATTTCTTGCATTATTTTGGTGCCTCTTGACTTGTTTGATTTTGTTGATATGCCATTAGCCCATATTATTTTCTTACTCACATGCTTAGCTAACATGTCGTGTGAGAACCCTACTTTTATTTGGCATTAGCCCCCGCCTATGTTCTGTTTATTTTGTTATCTTTGTTATAGGCTTAATTTTCTTTCTTTCTTTCCTTTTGGGTTGGCCACCAATAAGGAAGGAAATGAAAGTTTCAAAATGGGGCAACAAACAAGTCACCCGCACAATCCTTTGAAGGAGCTCATCAATTGTAGATACCCGTCCACCTTGCTCTCCTTTGCGTGCACCGAGGACGGTGCAATCTTCAAGTGTGGGGAGGTCGTCCGACCGATCTCCATGGGTAACAATTTCCTTTTCAACACCAAATTTTTATTTTCTTTGTTAGATTAGCTATTGCATTGCATGATAGGTTGCATGTTAGTTAGAATTTGTACATATTTTACTACCCTCTTCTTGGTAGGACCACTTGGTTAGGGTGATGATTTCTTTCCTAAGAAACCGTTTTAGGACAACCTACCAATTTGAAAAATTTTTGTTGAACTTGCTTGAAAGAATGTATTTTGGAACATGATTTTTGAGCTAAGAACACAAGCATGTGAGATTTGAGCCTAATTGTGTGGTTACATCTTATAACCACTTATTTTTCCTTCTTGTGTGCATTATTCTCTTCCTATGATTGTAATCTTTGATTTCTTTGATTCTTTATGTCCATTATTTTGTGTATTCATGCATTTATATGATTGAGGCCATCATTTCATTAGCTCACTTACCCAAATGGCCTTACCTTTTATCTTCCTTTGTTAGCCAAATTTGAGCCTATGATTAACCCACTTTGTTCTTAATTTAGCACATTACAAGCCTAAAGCAAAAAATAATAAATGTCCTTATTTGGATCTTTGATTAGCTTAGGCTAGTGTGTGTGAGTATCATTCAAGTGTGGGAATCTTGGGACATTGGGGGAATAAAATGGTAGTTTTGTATTTTTATTGGAAATATTGGGAATTGGGTACATACTCATGTATTAATTAAAATGTATAGACCTTATGCATTGATGCTCTTGTATGTATCTTGAAAGAAAGAAAAAAATGAGAAAAAATAAAAGAAAAAATAAAAGAAAAAAAGAAAAAAAAGTGGAAAAAATGTAGATATCAAAAAGAAAAGAAGAAAGAAAATAGAAAAGAAAGAAAAAGAAAAAAAAGAAAGAAATAAAAAGGGGACAAAATGCCCCAAAGTAAAGTCCAATAAAGATCAATGCATAAGTGTTGTGAAATGAAAAGGGATACATGAGTATGTGAAAAAGTGAGAAATGGGTAGTTAGGTTAGAACTTAATTGTATAGGATGTCATAGGTTAGGTGGAAAGTTTAAGCTTATCAAAGATTTAAATTTCAAGCTCACTTGACCAAACATGCATCCTTACCTTGACCCTAACCCCATTACAACCTAAAGAAAAGATCTCATGATACATGTATGCATGCATCGAATAATTGTTGATTGTTAGAGGAAAAACAAATCTTGGAAAGCATGATTAGGAGAGAATTGAGATAATCGACCCTACACACTTGAGCGACTAGAGTGCAAACACTTCCGGTGAGGGTTCGATGCTCAATTCCTTGATTCCCGGCTTTCATGAACATTCTTCTCGCAAGTCTACTTGAACTTCATTTTGATATTCGAATTGGTAGGATTCATGAATCGTTATATGATCTTGGCCCTACTTGTGCATGTATGACTTGGAGGATTGATTTATTTTTAACCAAGTAGGTAAAACCATTTTTCATTTAGTTGCATCCATTTAGATAGTTGCATATAGTTTAGGTTGCATATAGTTTATTTACAAGGAATAAAATGTTGATACCCTTTGTTTCTCTATTGGCTTAAGCATGAGGACATGCTTGGTTTAAGTATGGGGAGGTTGATAAACCCCATTTTTAGGGTTTATCTTGTATTGATTTTAGGGAATTTTATCACCTTTCACCCACATTTATTCAATAAAATAGCATGGTTTTGTATATTCTCCTTTAATTGTGCTTAAGAGTGAAAACATGCTTTTTAGGTCTTAAAATAGCTAAATGTAATTTACCTTGATTCCATTAGATGCCTTGATATGTTTTTTAAGTGATTTCAGATTTAGGAGGCAAAGATTGGATTAAGGGAGTGAAGAAAAAGCATGTAAAGTTGGAGAACTCATGAAGAAATGATGGAACCAAAAAGCTGTCAAGCCTGACCTCTTCGCACTTAATTGACCATAACTTGAGCTACAAAGGTCCAAATGATGCGGTTCCAGTTGGGTTGGAAAGCTAACATCCGGGGCTTCAAAATGATATAGGATTTGCCATAGTTTCATCGCACATAGGGGCGCGCACGCGCACAGTACGCGGACACGCCGATGGTGGCACATGACCCACTTAATGCAACACGTGGCCAGCGATTTTAGAAGCCTTGTGGGCCCAATCCAACTCATTTCTGATGCTATTTAAGCCAAGGATTGAAGAGAAATTAACATACTTTTGATCATTAGTGATAGTTTAGTTTTAGAAGTTGTTAGAGTTAGAGAGAGAAGCTCTCTCTTCTCTCTAGAATTAGGATTAGGAATTAGGGTTAGATTAGGATCTCATAGTTCTAGGTTTAATTCAAGTCTCCTTCTACTTCTACCTCCAATTGGTGATTGCTACACTATGGTTCTTCTTTCTATCCCTCTTTTCTTGTTGTAATTTCTCTTATTTTGTTTCTAGGTCTTGTAATTGAGATACTCTTGTCCTTTTACTTTCTTTTAATAATGCAATTTGAGGCAATTCATAATAATTGTGTTTTCCTTGATTGTTGTTGTTAATTCATTGCAATAAATGTTGTTAGATTCTATTCTTGTTGTCAATTTGCTTTGCTTTTTCTTTTGTGCCTTCCAAGTATTTGATGAAATTCTTGGTTGGATTTTAGTGTAGGTTTTGTTCCTCTTGGCCTAGGTAGAGTAATTAGTGACTCTTGAGTTATCTAATTCTTTTGTTGGTTGATAATTAGAAGTTGTAATTGATTTGAATGCCTCTAAAGCTAGTCTTTCCTTTAGGAGTTGATTAGGACTTGAAGAATCAAATTGATTCATCCACTTGACTTTCCTCCATGGTTAGAGGTTAACTAAGTGGGAGCAATACACAATTCTCATCACAATTGAGAAGGATAACTAGGATAGGACTTCTAGTTCTCATATCTTGCCAAGAGCTTTGTTAGTTGTTAGTTTATTTCCTTTGCCATTTATAATTCTTGTCTATAATCTCAAAAACCCCAAAATAACTCACAACCAATAACAAGACACTTTATTGTAAATCCTAGGGAGAACGACCCGAGGTTTAAATACTTCGGTTTATAGATTTTAGGGGTTTGTACTTGTGACAAACAAAATTTTTGTATGAAAGGATTATTGTTGGTTTAGAGACTATACGTTACAACGAGATTTCATTTGTGAAATTCTAAACCGTCAAAAATCCAATCTTCACAAGTGCAGCAAAAAAAGTTAACTGTCCATGTGTAGCATTATCCGGTGAATAAAAAAATAAAAAAATAATTTAGAAAAGTTTAAAATTTTAAAAAACTAAATTTTTTATTTTTAAATTTTCAAATTTTAAGATTAAATTTTCTTATTTAAATTAGAAAAATAAAATAAAGTCCAGCAATATCTAGTAAACAAAAGATCTGTAAATTTATTATTTTTTTAATTTTTAAACAAAAAAATTAATTTTTTTCTATTAGTAGAAAAATAAAAATTCCAACAATATCCAAAAAATAAAAAATTGAAAACTTTTATATTTTTTAAATTAATTTATTCTTATTTTGTGAAAAAGTGCAAAAAAAGTCAACTGTCCAGGTGTAGCATTATCCGGAGAATAATAAAATAAAAAATTATTTTTAGAAAAATTTAAATTTTTAAAAAAACTAAATTTTTTATTTTTAAATTTTTAAATTATAAGATTAAGTATTTTTATTTAAATTAGAAAAATAAAATAAAGTCCAACAATATCTAGTATACAATAGATCTGTAAATTTCTTATTTTTTTAATTTTTAAATTAAAAAAATAATTTTTTTCTTAATGTACAAAAATAAAATATTCAAAAAATATCCATAAAATAAAAAAATAGGAAAGTTTTAAATTTTTTAAATTAATTTATTCTTAATTTGCGAACAAGTGCAGCAAAAAAAAAGTCAATTGTTTGGGTGAAGCATTATCCAGTGATTAAAGAAATAAAAAAATATTTTTAGAAAAATTTAAAATTTTAAAAAACTAAATTTTTTATTTTCAAATATTTAAATTATAAGGTTAACTTTTTTATTTAAATTAGAAAAATAAAATAAAGTCCAACAATATCTAGTAAACAATAGATCTGTAAATTTATTATTTTTTAATTTTTAAACTAAAAATAATTGTTTTTCTAATAGTAGAAAAAAATTCCAACAATATCAAAAAATAAAAAATTGAAATTTTTAAAATTTTTTAAATTAATTTATTCTTAATTTGTGAGCAAGTGCAACATAAAAAGTCAACTGTTCGGGTGTAGTGATACGAAAAAATTAACATTTCACGTACAACCGGCAAGTATACCGGGTCGTATCAAGTAATAAAACTCACTAAGAGTGAGGTCGATCCCACGGAGATTGGTAGATTAAGCAACTTTAGTTAAATGGTAAATTTAGCCAAGCAGACATGGTTTTGATTTCATGGGAATTGTGATTTTTGAACATAATTGCAAGAATTTAAATGGTAAGGAATTTAAAGAACTAGAATATAGAAAGAAAATGAAAGTAAATAACTGAAACTTAAAATGCAAGAAACTTAAATGACATTAAAGATAAATTGCAAGAAAGTAAAGATTGCAGAATTTTAAAGAGCATAAGAGTAAATAGCGAGAAATAGAGAAACAGAATGTAAATGACAAGAATAATAAATTGCAAGAATGTATAAGGGAATTGGGTAATGGGTATTCAAACAACTAAAGAGCAAAAGAAATGAGAATTAATGATGGAAAAGATCATTAGGGATCAGAGATGCAAATTCTCATGAATTGATGTTGATCAATTCCTTCTCAATCATGGGTATAGATCCATGGCAAATTGTGGGTAATTGAGTCCCAATCTCTTGATAACTCAATTTCTCTCAACACAACCAATTACCACTCTCGTGATCTAATTCTTCATGAGAAGAGATGAAGTTCAATTTCTAATCCAAGCAACACAACTTCCAGAATCTCAACTAAGGGAGGTTACATCTCACATACCAACCAAAGTGTATTGATCAAGGAAATCATAAAAGGATGAACTCTAAACTTAATTATGTGGCTCCTTTCTCAAAATTCACTACATAATTCATATAGATTAATCCCTCTCTCGATGGTAATTGAATCTGTAAAGAACAAGAGTTTCCTCTTAGATGAACCACTTGAATTGAGAAGGAAAAGAAAAGTTATCAATCCATTCAAATGAGCAGAGCTCCTCCCCCTAATGAAAATGGGGTTTAGGGAATCATAGTTCAAATTTCAACAACAATTGCAAAGATGAAAATTAAACTAAGTGTAGAGAAGAATGAAGAAGAAGAAGTTCTTCAAACTGAAAATTTAGAGTTGCAAAAAAAAAACAAAAAAATAGCTTTCAAGTATCCTTCCCGAAATTTAAGAGTGCTGTAAAAGTTAAAGTGCTAGAGTGGAAAGTAAAAGTGTCTAAAAATGTGTAAAAGTCTCAGAGCCCCTAAAAGTACAAAACTCTTCTCTATTTATACTACTCCTAAAACTCCTTGAGAGATCTTCAATTGGGCTAGCAATGTGGGCTTTATCTTTGTTGAATTCGCTGCTCCTTGGAGTGCAGTTGCTGGCCTTTGTGAGGAATAGGGGAAGCAGAGCAAGTTGTCATCATTTCTGGCCCAGTGAGTGGCGATACTGGCAAACACGCTAGTGTTGTAGCACGTTGGCAACGTGCTGGCTTATTTGTTGGCCCAGAATCTTGTCCCTGGCGTTATTGATGAACACGTCAGTTCATTCCCAAGTTGGCAACGCTCTCGAGCTCTTGGTTGGCCCAGAATCCTTGCTTGCATGCGTTGCCAAGGAACACGCACCCTTTCTTCCAAGTTGGCAACGCTCGATGACCTCTCCAGGGCTACTACCTTGCTTGGCGTTGCCTTGCTCGAGCCTTCCCTATGGCACCAAGCTTTGCTTGCTACGTTGCCAAGGAACACGCCTTCAGAACTTGGCGTTGGCAACGTGCATCTCCCTTTCCTAGGCCAAGTCTTCTATTCAGCGTTGTTTTCCTGCGTTGTCCTCAAACACACCCCTCATCTCTAGGCTGGCAACATGCTCGAGGCTTTGGAATAGCTCCCCAAGGTTGCTTGCTGCGTTGCCAAGGAACACTCCTTCAGAATTTGGCGTTGGCAATGTGCTTCACACCCTTCCTACCCAAGCCTTCTTGCTGCTGGCGTTGTCACCAAACACGCCCTTGTTGGTGGCATTGGCAACATGCTAGGGGGCTGCTTCCTTCCAGGTTTTTGCTCCCTGGCGTTGCTATGGAACACGCTATTAGTTTGGGGAGTTGGCAACGTGCCAACCCGCTCTTCTTGGCTTGCCTTGGATTGTTGGCGTTGTCCTCAAACACGCCATTGGAAATTCAAGTTGGCAACTTGCTTGAGGCTTCAAATTCACCTTCCAGGGCTACTTGGCGTTATTTCCAAACACTCAAGTGATAATGCACGTTGGCAACGCCCAAGTCTCTTCCTCCTTGCCAAGCTTGCTATGTCCCCAATCTTTCTTGCTCAAATTCTTGCTCCATTGCCTTCTTGCTTCATTACCTATCATTAACCCAAGAAATTTTCTCAAAGTATTGCCATTCCATGCAATCAATTTCAAGAGATTTATTCATACTCATTCATTTGTAAACTTCTTGAATTATTTGCATCAATATGGCCAAGTTCCACCTAATTCTTGGTTCATGAATGCATGGAGAGAAAACTCATATAACTGCTTGTTTATTTTGATGATAATGAATGAAACTAACTAAAACTAACTAAACTAACTAGCTAATATAGCAAATATGCGAATGCATCACAACACCAAACTTAAAATGTTGCTTGTCCTCAAGCAAAAGATAAAAGAATTTGACACAAGAATTTAAGATGCAAGAATTGAATGTCTTACCAGAGAAAAATTCTTTCATAGAACATGTCATCCTCATTTGTGTAGTCATTAGTTTATTGCAAATGAACAAGGCTAATCAACTTCTTTAGTTAAAATGCTTGCTTCAATACTAGGTTGGTTAACTTCACTAGACTCTTTTTCTATACCTTAGCACATAATCCTTAAACCATTCTTTTCTCTGCTTCTCTTTTTTTTTTATATTTCCTTCATTTCAATTGAGCTAAAAATCTTGTCTTAAGGCGGCTCTTTAGCATAAGCTTTCAATCAACAATCCCAAACCAGTTGGTTTAAGTTGTTAAGTGTTGAAACACTCTTAAAGATTTACTAACTCAAGCCTCTCTCCTTAACACATTCAATCACAGGCATATAACATTGAGATTTTATTTGGATAGTGGTGTCCAGCACCTCTTTGGGTTGCTAAATGTTCTGTTATAGAGCTACTCTTGAATGTGAGTTTTCAATCGATAATCCCGAGTTAGTTAACTCAAGTTACCGGGTGATGAAGCACCCCTCGGATTTACTAGTTCAAGTATGTCCCCTAACATCAATCACCACAGACACATATCCAAATTTTGTCATTGATGCCTAGCTCTCCATTCTTTGTTCTTTACTGTCAAGGCTATTTGTGCTTTTAACTTCTTGAGTCTTGTAACCCTTAACCAACTAGTCTTGTACAAGCAAGCATCCTTTTAAATTCCTGATTCGTTCACAATGAAGGTATATATACTAGCACTTTTCATGGGACAACCTTATTTTTTTTAAGCTAGATTTATCTCTGTTCTTGCTCAAACTACATCTTTTATTCCATTGGCAAGTGAAAGTACTTAAGACAAGCAACCATTCCAAGCATGTGAGTGATACATGGAATAGGAAACATAAAAGAAAATGCATAAAAGAAAACAACCTAGAAGGTATACCATGTTTCAGACATACATCTTCTTTATTTAATAAAGCATAAAAAAAGAACTTCACCACCTTTAGTCTTTATGTCTCTTTCCTTTGCTTGATTCTCCTTGCTTTCCTTTGCCCTTTGGATCTTCTTTCTTCTTCTTTCTTACTTTTCCTTGTTGTTTGGTTGTTGAGCCTTCCTCTTCTCTTTTCCATATTCCTGAGCTTATCATCTTCTCTTTTAGCCTCTCAGCATTGAATCTCACCCTTGCAATTTCCTGCTCTTCAAATACATTGTGCGCTTCATTAAAAGTTTTGATTTGTGGGTTGAGCAATGGGAGTGTTCCACAAAGGTAGCTGAGTTTTTCTTGGATGCATATATCATAATCAATTCTGTCTCTATGTCTGGCCTCCTTGAACATTCTACTTTCATTGAATTCTCTATGAAATGTATCTTGTCTAGCATCCATCCTATGGAGAAGCTCCCTTTGCTGAGCTTGCTCTTTCCTTAGTTGAGCTTGTTCTTGCATTACCTTCTCCATGGATCTTTCATATTCAACAGCTGAATTGTTGATGGCTTCATACATCTTGGCATATTGTTCTTGTTGTAGTTCCATCATGTGTGTTTGGTATTCACTTTGCTGACTCATCCCTTGAACTTGAACCCCTCTTTTGCTAATTTGTAAATTTATTATTTTTTTAATTTTTAAACTAAAAAATTAATTTTTTTTCTAATAGTAGAAAAATAAAAAATTCCAAAAATATCCAAAAAATAAAAAAATTCAAAATTTTCAAATTTTTAAATTAATTTATTCTTAATTTGTGAACAAGTGGAGCAAAAAAAGTCAACTGTCCGTGTGTAGCATTATCCGGTGAATAAAAAAAATAAAAAATTATTTTTAGAAAAATTTAAAATTTAAAAAAAATAAATTTTTTATTTTTTAAAATTTTAAATTATAAGATTAAATTTTCTTTTTTAAATTAGAAAAATAAAATAAAGTCCAGCAATATCTAGAAACAACAGATCTGTAAATTTATTATTTTTTTAATTTTTAAACTAAAAAATTAATTTTTTTCTAATAGTAGAAAAATAAAAAATTCCAACAATATCCAAAAATAAAAAAATTGAAAACTTTTAAATTTTTTAAATTAATTTATTCTTAATTTGTGAAAAAAGTGCAAAAAAAAGTCAACTGTCCAGGTGTAGCATTATCCGGTGAATAATAAAAAAATGATTTTTAGAAAAATTTAAATTAAAAAAAAAACTAAATTTTTTATTTTTAAATTTTTAAATTATAAGATTAAAGATTTTTATTTACATTAGAAAAATAAAATAAAGTCCAACAATATCTAGTATACAACAGACCTGTAAATTTCTTATTTTTTTAATTTTTAAATTTAAAAAATAATTTTTTTTATAGTAGAAAAATAAATTATTCAAAAAATATCCATAAAATAAAAAATAGGAAAGTTTTAAATTTTTTAAATTAATTTATTCTTAATTTGCGAACAAGTGCAGCAAAAAAAGTCAATTGCTTGGGTGAAGCATTATCCAGTGATTAAAGAAATAAAAAAAATATTTTTGGAAAAATTTAAAAATTTAAAAAACTAAATTTTTTATTTTCAAATATTTAAATTATAAGGTTAAATTTTTTTTATTTAAATTAGAAAAATAAAATAAAGTCCAACAATATCTAGTAAACAACAGATCTGTAAATTTATTATTTTTTTAATTTTTAAACTAAAAATCATTGTTTTTCTAATAGTAGAAAAAAATTCCAACAATATCAAAAAATAAAAAATTGAAAATTTTTAAATTTTTAAATTAAGTTATTCTAAATTTGTGAGCAAGTGCAACAAAAAAAAGTCAACTGTCCGGGTGTAGAATTATCCGGTGAATAAAAGAATAAAAAATATTTTAGAAAATTTAAAAATTTGAAAATACTAAATTTTTTATTTTTAAAATTTTAAATTATAAGATTAAATTTTTTATTTAAATTAGAAAAATAAAATAAACTCCAGCAATATCTAGTAAACAACAGATTTGTAAAATTATTATTTTTTTAATTTTTAAACAAAAAAATTAATTTTTAAACTAATAAATTAATTTTCTTCTAATAGTATAAAAATAAAAATTCCAACAATATAAAAAAAATTGAAAATTTTAGATTTTTTAAATTAATTTATTCTTAATTTGTGAACAAGTGCAGCAAAAAAAGTCAATTATCCGTGTGTAGCATGATTCGGTGAATAAAAAAATAAAAAATTATTTTTAGAAAAGTTTAAAATTTTAAAAAACTAAATTTTTTATTTTTAAATTTTAAATTATAAGATTAAATTTTTTATTTAAATTAGAAAAATAAAATAAACTCCAGCAATATATAGTAAACAACAGATTTGTAAAATTATTATTTTTTTTAATTTTTAATCTAAAAAATTAATTTTTTTCTAATAGCAGAAAAATAATAAATTCCAACAATATCCAAAAAAAAAAATTGAAAACTTTTAAATTTTTTAAATTAATTTATTCTTAATTTGTGAACAAGTGTAGCCAAAAAATTCAACTGTCCATGTGTAGCATTATTCGGTGAATAAAAAAATAAAAAATTATTTTTAGAAAAATTTAAAATTATAAAAAACTAAATTTTTTATTTTTTAAATTTTTAAATTATAAGATTAAATTTTCTTATTTAAATTAGAAAAATAAAATAAAGTCCAGCAATATCTAGTAAACAACAGATATGTAAATTTATTATTTTTTTAATTTTTAAACTAAAAAATTAATTTTTTTCTAATAGAAGAAAAATAAAAAATTCCAAAAATATCCAAAAATAAAAAAATTGAAAACTTTTAAATTTTTTAAATTAATTTATTCTTAATTTGTGAAAAAGTGCAAAAAAAGTCAACTTTCCAGGTGTAGCATTATCCGGTGAATAATAAAAAATGATTTTTAGAAAAATTTAAATTAAAAAAAACTAAATTTTTTATTTTTAAATTTTTAAATTATAAGATTAAATATTTTTATTTACATTAGAAAAATAAAATAAAGTCCAACAATATCTAGTATACAACAGACCTGTAACTTTCTTATTTTTTTAATTTTTAAATTAAAAAAATAATTTTTTTATAGTTGAAAAATAAAATATTCAAAAAATATCCATAAAATAAAAAATAGGAAAGTTTTAAATTTTTTAAATTAATTTATTCTTAATTTGCGAACAAGTGTAGCAAAAAAAAGTCAATTGCTTGGGTGAAGCATTATCCAGTGATTAAAGAAATAAAAAAATATTTTTAAAAAAATTTAAAATTTTAAAAAACTAAATTTTTTATTTTCAAATATTTAAATTATAAGGTTAAATTTTTTATTTAAATTAGAAAAATAAAATAAAGTCCAACAATATCTAGTAAACAACAGATCTGTAAATTTATTATTTTTTTAATTTTTAAACTAAAAATCATTGTTTTTCTAATAGTAGAAAAAAAATTCCAACAATATCAAAAAATAAAAAAATTGAAAAAATTTAAATTTTTTAAATTAATTTATTCTTAATTTGCGAACAAGTGCAGCAAAAAAAAGTCAATTGCTTGGGTGAAGCATTATCCAGTGATTAAAGAAATAAAAAAATATTTTTAGAAAAATTTAAAATTTTAAAAAACTAAATTTTTTATTTTCAAATATTTAAATTATAAGGTTAAATTTTTTATTTAAATTAGAAAAATAAAATAAACTCCAGCAATATCTAGTAAACAACAGATTTGTAAAATTATTATTTTTTTAATTTTTAAACTAAAAAATTAATTTTTAAACTAATAAAATAATTTTCTTATAATAGTATAAAAATAAAAAATTCCAACAATATCAAAAAAATGTGAAAAATTTTAAATTTTTTAAATTAATTTATTCTTAATTTGTGAACAAGTGCAGCAAAAAAAGTCAATTGTCCGTGTGTAGCATTATTCAGTGAATAAAAAAATAAAAAATTATTTTTAGAAAAGTTTAAAATTTTAAAAAACTAAATATTTTATTTTTAAATTTTAAATTATAAGATAAATTTTCTTATTTAAATTAGAAAAATAAAATAAAGTCCAGCAATATCTAGTAAACAACAAATCAATAAATTTATTATTTTTTTAATTTTTAAACTAAAAAATTAATTTTTTTCTAACAATAGAAAAATAAAAAATTCCAAAAATATCCAAAAATAAAAAATTAAAAATTTTTAAATTTTTTAAATTAATTTATTCTTAATTTGTGAGCAAGTGCAACAAAAAAAGTCAACTGTCCGGGTGTAGCATTATCCGGTGAATAAAAAAATAAAAAATATTTTTAGAAAATTTAAAAATTTGAAAAATCTAAATTTTTTATTTTTAAAATTTTAAATTATAAGATTAAATTTTTTTTATTTAAATTAGAAAAATAAAATAAACTCCAGCAATATCGAGTAAACAACAGATTTGTAAATTTATTATTTTTTTAATTTTTAAACTAAAAATAATTATTTTTCTAATAGTTGAAAAATAAAATATTCAAAAAATATCCATAAAATAAAAAATAGGAAAGTTTTAAATTTTTTAAATTAATTTATTCTTAATTTGCGAACTAGTGCAGCAAAAAAAAGTCAACTGTCCGGGTGTAACGTTATCCGGTGAATAAAAAATAAAAAATATTTTTAGAAAAATTTAAAATTTTAAAAAAATAAATTTTTTATTTTTAAATTTTTAAATTATAAGATTAAATTTTCTTATTTAAATTAGAAAAATAAAATAAAGTCCAGCAATATCTAGTAAACAACAGATCTGTAAATTTATTATTTTTTTAATTTTTAAACTAAAAAATTAATTTTTTTCTTTATAGTAGAAAAATAAAAAATTCCAACAATATCCAAAAAATAAAAAATTGAAAATTTTTAAATTTTTTAAATTAATTTATTCTTAATTTGTGAACAAGTGCAGCAAAAAAAGGTCAACTGTCCGTGTGTAGCATTATCCGGGTCGCATCAAGTAATAATAACTCACATGAGTGAGGTCGATCCCACAGGGATTGAAGGATTGAGCAATTTTAGTTTAGTGGTTGAATTAGTCAAGCAAACAAGTGTTGATTGTGTGAATTTGTGTTGACAGAATATAAATTGCATAGAATGTAAAGGGGAGTGGGTGATTTGCAGGAAATTAAAGGGAATAAAAAGAAAAAGAGCTGAATCTTAAAGTGCAAGTAATGTAAATTGCGGAAACTTAAAGTGCAAGAAATGTAAATGGCTTGAATTATAAAGGGAATCGGGAAGTGGATTTGCAGAATTTAGACAAGGAGAAGTAAATTGCAATAAACAGAAAAGTAGAAGAGATATTTAAAATGAAAATTCTAGATCTCAGGACCCAAGAGACTAGATAACCAAGTCTAGATCTCAATGCCTTCCTAGATCAAAACCACAATTCAATTGCAAGAGAATTTAAAATCAAACAGAAGAAGAACTAAATTCAAATTTCAATATTTCAAGAGTGCAGTGAATCAAAACAGAAAGATGGATCTCAAGGTGAGATTGAGACAGAATTTCCTCAACTCTCAACACCCAAGACTCAAATAAAACTTTGCAGGAAAGTAAACAAGACAACCCAGAGGAAGAGAATTCAATTCTCCTCCCAGAAACTCACTCAAAATGTCAAGTAATCTCTCAAAAACTCCTCTGCAAAAATCCCAATTCAAAAAGCTCCCGCAAAACTTAAATTCTAATCTATTTATACACTTTCTTCTAATGATCTTCAAGCCTTGAATTAGGCCTTGGCCTTGATGGAATTGGGTTGATAGTAGCCTCCGTTGATTGCTCTTGGTGTTGGGAAGAAATCCATTTGTGAACTGGGCCATGTAGCTTTCACGTTTGAGCCAACGTTTGAGGTCAAACGTTGACTCAAACGTTGCCGTGTGAACAATTATGCAGAGGCCCAAAATGCTGTCATCCATGTTTGGCTCAACGTTTGAGGTCAAACGTGAGCTCAAACGTGGATCTCCCCATGCCTTCTTTTTGGCCAACGTTTGGCCCAACGTTTGAGGTCAAACGTTGGCGCAAACGTGGCTCAATTAGCTCATCAACCAGGGGTGTTCTTCCATGCTCCTTTTTGCCAAAATGTAGCCAATGTTTGACCTCACGTTTGAGGTCAAACGTTGGCTCAAACGTCGCTGCCCAGAAGCTCTATCTTTCTTCTTTTAGGCGCCAACGTTTGCCTCAACGTTTGAGGTCAAACGTTGGCGCAAACGTTGCCTTCCAAGAGTTTCTTCTTCAGCCAACATTTCCCTCAACGTTTGAGGTCAAACGTTGGCTCAAACGTTGGTTCTTCTCCAGGGCATTCTTCATCTTCTTGCAACCTCCTTCCAAGCTTTGTTTCACCTATCATCAACCAATCAAAAACATCAAAGCTATGCTTCAAATCATGAGATTGTTTCTCTTCCATAATATATGACAATTATAGCACAAAATCTCATGAAAATGCATCATTTTATACATGATTGATTGAGTCAAAGATATCATGAATTTTAACCCAATTGGCTTACTTATGGCTTAAGAAAGTGCATAGAACTAAATGAAAACAAAGAAAAAGACTAGTAAAACTAGGCTAAGATGACTTGTCATCACAACACCAAACTTAAAACTTGCTTGTCCCCAAGCAAGAAAAGACTTTAAGCTCATGAGTACTGGCAGAATAGAAAATAGTGAAGAATAACGGAATGACATGTAAGGCTCTGTGAGTGAAGTGATTAATTGACAGTGGAGTGAACTCTAAATCATATGTTTATGCAAGGGCTTCAGTGTTCATTAGTCCCTACTTCTTGGAAGTCTTAGGTCTTAGGAATTTCACCCAAATGATATTGTGGAGATCTCTTTATAGATAATCACCTTGAAGCAGCTTATGATTTCTGTGTTTTGGCATCGACTCTAAGTGTCCTGTCTCAAAGCGGCTCTTTAGATAAGCTTTCAATCAATACATCTGAAACCAGTTGGTTTTAAGGTATTAGGTGTTGAAGCACCCCTGAGGATTTACTTGCTCAAGCCTCTCTCTTTGACACAATTCGACCACAAGCATTTACTAGGATACTAACTCTTTGAGTTTTCTTCTTTCCTGCCTAGTAATTGATGCTCAGAGCCTTGGGCCATAAGGGGGTGCTTTTGCACTTGAGCCTAGCCTTGACTTCTAAGTGTTTTGTTTTCAAGCATTTGGCTCGATACATAAACACCACAAGCACTTAGCAAATAAATTGCCATTGGTACTCAGAGCCTTCAGCTTTCTCATTCTTTCCCTTTTTTTTCGCTTCTTAGATCAAAAGATGTCTGAAAATCTCCACAATACTTCTTTGAATTCTATTTCCTGCCTATGAGCTCCCATGCAGGTTTTCACAAACATGCAACCTCAATACACATTCTTACAACCAGAACCACCACTTCCCTTAATCTTCTGCTTACCTCACGAAAATTTTTTGATTCCTCAATCATTCTCTTCAAAGAAATATTTTCTATTCATATTTTTTTTTCAAACCCTGGGTATAAGCAAAATTTTAAGTGTATGGTGCTATGATATACCAATCATCTTAGTTATTGACTACAAGGAAATTATACTAAACAGGGATACAATATCACTTTCAATCATAACAATTTTGAATATAAGACAGTCACTTAACAATACAACCTGTTGTTGGAGTTCACTTGCTTCACTCCTTTTCAGCACCATTGTTGATCTTTGCATCCCTCTTTGTCTCTTTGGTTGATGGTGCTTAATCCTTCATTAGATTCAAGTGACTGCCTACAATAAACTTTGAAAGTTGCTTGTTCCCCAAGCACTTGAAAGATGGTCAGCAAGCATGAATTATTTGTGGGTTTTTGAACTTACTTTGGTGTAAGAACACCAAACTTAGTACCTTGCCAATAGTTCTCATGCATCAAATTGACCATATGTAGAACTCTTTTTCTTTGCTAAAAGCACTAAGACTAAAAACTAAAAAACAAACATTGGTTAAGTAGTTTCTCTGATTGCTTGGAGCTAGCAACCCTTTATGCAGAAGGTGAGAATGTGTTTTTAAATGAGATTTTTGGTGGAACACCAAACTTAGCATTCTTCATTCTCCCTTTGTTTTGGTGTGCAACACCAAACTTAGCTCCTTGCAATATAGATAAGACTACTTAGCCTTTTTATTAAATGGAAAGAGAATTACCTCAGGTTGGGTTGCCTCCCAACAAGCGCTTCTTTATTGTCATTAGCTTGACATTCTCCACCCTCTGATCATGGAAGTTGAGAATTCTGTTGCCTTTGAGTTTTTCCTCTTACTGTGAGTTTTCCTTCCTCTATTTCTTCTTGAGGAACTTCTCTGTGGTGCTTCTCTTTGATCATTATTTCTTTTCCCATATCCTTCTCCTTTTCCTCCATGACTGCTTTCCCTTTCAACCCAGCAGCGTTTCCGCTGTTCTTTGGGTTGTCTTCAGTATCCCTTAGGGATATATTTGCCTTCTTCTCGCCCATTTCAGCAAGGTGTTGAACCAGTTATTCCATTTGCCTTTCAACTCTTCTGAGTGAGGCTTCTTGGTTCCTGATTATCATCTCTTGATTTTTCCTTACTTCTTCCTGCTCTAGTTGTCATTTCTTGAACTTTCATGAACCTCTCCATTGCCATTTCTAGAACATAGAGTTTTTGAAAGTTTAGAATTGGTTGTGGCTGTGTCAACTGTGGTGGTTGATGAAAGTCATTTTGGGCGAGTGGTGAGGTAGGATGGGGTTGGAGGTGTGTGTGTTGGGGTAGTGCTTGATAATTGTTGTTGTGGGGGTGGTTTTTATGCTGATTTTTGAAGTTGGAGTTATTGCAGTTGAAGTCCCTTGGTCTTTGATTTTGGTTTTCACCCTCCTTCCAGTTGGATTGAATTCTCCAGGGTGGGATGTACACATCATTCTGAGACTGGTGTTGGGGCATGCTAGAGTGACTTTGGTTGTTTGTGATCATGGGTTTGCCTATGTTGGAACTTCTCTGTTCTTGATGTTGGTGCTCCCCCATTCTTATATAAGAATGTGGCTTCCATGATGGAAATTGTGCATTCACTGTAGTAGAATGTAGGAAATCAATTTGTCTAGCTATTGATTCCAATTGTTGCCGAGTTTGCTGGCGTAACTGTTTGTTTTGATTCATGACTGCCTTCACTCCTTCAAGATTCATCACTTCCTTTTCTGAAATTGCATTCTGTGGTTTCTTAAATGAGTGTTGATTATTGACTCTTTTGTCATTGAACTCTGCAGTTCCTTGGCCGGTTGCTGTTGCTTTGAGTATACCATCTGAGAAGTGATCCACCACTCTTCTTGTTTCTGAGGTTAATCCTTCATAGAAAGCTTGGAAACCCACTTTGTCATTTGCTTTCTTGTATCTTTCCCATGCTTTGAACAATGGTTCTTCCTCTCCTTGTATGAATGGATGTATTTCCTCTTTCATCTTGATGTTTTGTTGGGATGAGGAGAATTTGGCCAGAAACTTGGCAACCAAATCATCCCAACTAGTGATACTTCCTTGGGGAAAGGTTTCAAGCCATTGTGCTGCTTCATCCCTCAGTGAGAACGGAAATAACAAGAGTTTATAGGTGTCATAATTTACACCATCGAGATTGACAGCACCACAAGTCCTCAGAAAAATGGATATGTGCTGTTTCGGATCCTCCAATGGATTTCCACCATAGGAGCAATTGTTCTTGATTAGTGTAATGAGTTGCGGCTTCATGTTGTGGTGTTCTTCTTTCTCAGAAATTCCTTCTTCAATGATAGCCTTCCCTCTTGCCACTCTTCTTTCCTGTGACATATAAATCAACAAACGGAACACACAGTGGTATTTTTGAAAATTGAGTGTAGTCAGTTGAGACAAAACTTCAAACAGTTAGTGGGTTAGTAGAAGCAAATCCTCAAACAGTTAGTGGGTTAGTTAAAATAAAAAAAATGCTTGATCTAAACTACCACCTCACTTAATCATTGTCAATCTATTTCAATCCCTGGGAACGGCGCCAAAAAATTGATGTGCGGAAAACAATCCGACACAAAACTCACCGGCAAGTGTACCGGGTCGCATCAAGTAATAATAACTCACATGAGTGAGGTCGATCCCACAGGGATTGAAGGATTGAGAAATTTTAGTTTAGTGGTTGAATTAGTCAAGCAAACAAGTGTTGATTGTGTGAATTTGTGTTGACAGAATATAAATTGCATAGAATGTAAAGGGGAGTGGGTGATTTGCAGGAAATTAAAGGGAATAAAAAGAAAAAGAGCTGAATCTTAAAGTGCAAGTAATGTAAATTGCGGAAACTTAAAGTGCAAGAAATGTAAATGGCTTGAATTATAAAGGGAATCGGGAAGTGGATTTGCAGAATTTAGACAAGGAGAAGTAAATTGCAATAAACAGAAAAGTAGAAGAGATATTTAAAATGAAAATTCTAGATCTCAGGACCCAAGAGACTAGATAACCAAGTCTAGATCTCAATGCCTTCCTAGATCAAAACCACAATTCAATTGCAAGAGAATTTAAAATCAAACAGAAGAAGAACTAAATTCAAATTTCAATATTTCAAGAGTGCAGTGAATCAAAACAGAAAGATGGATCTCAAGGTGAGATTGAGACAGAATTTCCTCAACTCTCAACACCCAAGACTCAAATAAAACTTTGCAGGAAAGTAAACAAGACAACCCAGAGGAAGAGAATTCAATTCTCCTCCCAGAAACTCACTCAAAATGTCAAGTAATCTCTCAAAAACTCCTCCGCAAAAATCCCAATTCAAAAAGCTCCCCCAAAACTTAAATTCTAATCTATTTATACGCTTTCTTCTAATGATCTTCAAGCCTTGAATTGGGCCTTGGCCTTGATGGAATTGGGTTGATAGTAGCCTCCGTTGATTGCTCTTGGTGTTGGGAAGAAATCCATTTGTGAACTGGACCATGTAGCTTTCACGTTTGAGGTCAAACGTTGACTCAAACGTTGCCGTGTGAACAATTATGCAGAGGCCTAAAATGCTGTCATCCACGTTTGGCTCAATGTTTGAGGTCAAACGTGAGCTCAAACGTGGATCTCCCCATGCCTTCTTTTTGGCCAACGTTTGGCCCAACGTTTGAGGTCAAACGTTGGCGCAAACGTGGCTCAATTAGCTCATCAATCAGGGGTGTTCTTCCATGCTCCTTTTTGCCAAAATGTAGCCAATGTTTGACCTCACGTTTGAGGTCAAACGTTGGCTCAAACGTCGCTGCCCAGAAGCTCTATCTTTCTTTTTTTAGGCGCCAACGTTTGCCTCAACGTTTGAGGTCAAACGTTGGCGCAAACGTTGCCTTCCAAGAGTTTCTTCTTCAGCCAACGTTTGCCTCAATGTTTGAGGTCAAACGTTGGCTCAAACGTTGGTTCTTCTCCAGGGCATTCTTCATCTTCTTGCAACCTCCTTCCAAGCTTTGTTTCACCTATCATCAACCAATCAAAAACATCAAAGCTATGCTTCAAATCATGAGATTGTTTCTCTTCCATAATATATGACAATTATAGCACAAAATCTCATGAAAATGCATCATTTTATACATGATTGATTGAGTCAAAGATATCATGAATTTCAACCCAATTGGCTTACTTATGGCTTAAGAAAGTGCATAGAACTAAATGAAAACAAAGAAAAAGACTAGTAAAACTAGGCTAAGATGACTTGTCATCAATAATAGATCTATAAATTTATTTTTTTTTCAAATTGTAAAAAATTAAAATATTACAAAAATATCCAAAAAGTAAAAAAAATTAAAATTTTAAATTTTTAAAATTAATTTATTCTGAATTTGTGAACAAGTGCAGCAAAAAAGTCAACAGTCTGGGTGTAGCATTATCCGGTGAATAAAAAGACAAAATATATTTTTAAAAAAATAAACAATTTCAAAAAACTAATTTTTTTGAATTTTTAAATTATATTATTAAATATTTTTTATTTAAATAAGAAAAATAAAACAAAGCCCAACAATATATAGTGAACAACAGATCTGTAAATTTTTTTCAATTTTTAAATTAAAAATATTTCTTTCTAATTGTAAAAAATAAAAAATTCCAAAAATATACAAAAAATTTAAAATTTAAAATTTTTAAAATTAATTTATTCTTAATTTTTGAAAAAGTGCAGCAAAAAAAGTCAACTATATGTGTGTAACATTATCCGGTGAATAAAAAAATAAAAAATATTTAAAAAAAATAAAAAAATTTAAAAAACTAAATTTTTTATTTTTGAATTTTTTAAATTATATAATTAAATGTTTTTTATTTAAATAAGAAAAATAAAATAAAGTCCATCAATATCTAGTAAACAACAGATCTGTAAATTTTTTATTTTTTTATTTTTAAACTTAAAAAATATTTTTCTTTAATTGTAAAAAATTAAAAACTTCCAAAAATATCCAAAAAATTAAAAAATTAAATTTTTTTATTTTTTAAATTTATGTATCCTTAGTTTTTGAACAACTGCAGCAAAAAAAGTTAACTATCTAGGTGTAGCATTATCCGGTGAATAAAAAAATAAAAAATATTTTAAAAATTAAAAGTTTAAAATAAAATAAATTTTTTAATTTTGAATTTTTGAATTATATTATTAAATTTTTTTTATTTAAATAAGAAAAATAAAATAAAATCCAGCAATATCTAGTAAACAACATATCTGTAAATTTATTATTTTTTTAATTTTTAAACTAAAAAAATATTTTTCTTTAATTGTAAAAAATTAAAAAATTCCAAAAATATCCAAAAAATAAATAAATTAAAATTTTAAATTTTTTAAATTAATTTATCCTTAATTTGTGAACAAATGAAGCAAAAAAAGGTCAACTGTCTGCGTGTAGCATTATCCGTTGAATAAAAAAATAAAAAGTAGTTTTAAAAAATTTTAAAAAATTATATTTTTTATTTTTTATTTTTTAAATTATATTATTAAATTCTTTTATTTAAATAAGAAATACAAAATAAAGTCCAATAATATCTAGTAAATAATAGATCTATAAATTTATTTTTTTTCAAATTGTAAAAAATTAAAATATTACAAAAATATCCAAAAAGTAAAAAAATTAAAATTTTAAATTTTTAAAATTAATTTATTCTGAATTTGTGAACAAGTGCAGCAAAAAAGTCAACAGTCTGGGTGTAGCATTATCCGGTGAATAAAAAGACAAAATATATTTTTAAAAAAATAAACAATTTCAAAAAACTAATTTTTTTTGAATTTTTAAATTATATTATTAAATGTTTTTTATTTAAATAAGAAAAATAAAATAAAGTCTAGCAATATCTAGTAAACAATAGATCTGTAAATTTATTTTTTTAGTTTTTAAACTAAAAAAATATTTTTCTTTAGTTAAAAAAATTAAAAAATTCAAAAAATATACAAAAAATAAAAACAAATTAAAATTTTAAATTGTTTAAATTAATTTATCCTTAATTTTTGAACAAGTACAGCAAAAAAAGTCAACTGTCTGTGTGTAGCATTATCCGTTGAATAAAAAATTAAAAAATATTTTTAAAAAAATTAAATTTTTTATTTCTTAATTTTTAAATTATATTATTAAATGGTTTTTATTTAAATAAGAAAAATAAAACAAAGCCCAAACAATATATAGTGAACAACAGATCTGTAAATTTTTTTTCAATTTTTAAATTAAAAATATTTCTTTCTAATTGTAAAAAATAAAAAATTCCAAAAATATACAAAAAATTTAAAATTTAAAATTTTTAAAATTAATTTATTCTTAATTTTTGAAAAAGTGCAGCAAAAAAAGTCAACTATATGGGTGTAACATTATCCGGTGAATAAAAAAATAAAAATATTTAAAAAAATAAAAAATTTTAAAAAACTAAATTTTTTATTTTTGAATTTTTTAAATTATATAATTAAATTTTTTTATTTAAATAAGAAAAATAAAATAAACTCCATCAATATCTAGTAAACAATAGATCTGTAAATTTTTTATTTTTTTATTTTTAAACTTAAAAAATATTTTTCTTTAATTGTAAAAAATTAAAAACTTCCAAAAATATCCAAAAAATTAAAAAATTTAAATTTAAATTTTTTAAATTAATTTATCCTTAATTTGTGAACAAGTGCAGCGAAAAAAGGTCAATTGTCTGGGTGTAGCATTATCCGTTGAATAAAAAAATAAAAAGTAGTTTTAAAAAATTTTAAAAAATTATATTTTTTATTTTTTATTTTTTAAATTATATTATTAAATTCTTTTATTTAAATAAGAAATACAAAATAAAGTCCAATAATATCTAGTAAATAATAGATCTATAAATTTATTTTTTTAAACTAAAAAAATATTTTTTTTCTAATTGTAAAAAATTAAAATATTACAAAAATATCCAAAAAGTAAAAAAATTAAAATTTTAAATTTTTAAAATTAATTTATTCTGAATTTGTGAACACTAGTGCAGCAAAAAAGTCAACAGTCTGGGTGTAGCATTATTCGGTGAATAAAAAGACAAAATATATTTTTAAAAAAATAAACAATTTCAAAAAACTAAATTTTTTTGAATTTTTAAATTATATTATTAAATGTTTTTTATTTAAATAAGAAAAATAAAATAAAGTCTAGCAATATCTAGTAAACAATAGATTTGTAAATTTATTTTTTTAATTTTTAAAATAAAAAAATATTTTTCTTTAGTTATAACAAATTAAAAAATTCAAAAAATATACAAAAAATAAAAACAAATTAAAATTTTAAATTGTTTAAATTAATTTATCCTTAATTTTTGAACAAGTGCAGCAAAAGAAGTCAACTGTCTGTGTGTAGCATTATCCGTTGAATAAAAAATTAAAAAATATTTTTAAAAAAATTAAATTTTTATTTTTTAATTTTTAAATTATATTATTAAATGGTTTTTATTTAAATAAGAAAAATAAAACAAAGCCCAACAATATATAGTGAACAACAGATTTGTAAATTTTTTTTCAATTTTTAAATTAAAAATATTTCTTTCTAATTGTAAAAAATAAAAAATTCCAAAAATATACAAAAAATTTAAAATTTAAAATTTTTAAAATTAATTTATTCTTAATTTTTGAAAAAGTGCAGCAAAAAAGTCAACTATATGGGTGTAACATTATCCGGTGAATAAAAAAATAAAAAATATTTAAAAAAATAAAAAATTTAAAAATAAATTTTTTATTTTTGAATTTTTTAAATTATATTATTAAATTTTTTTATTTAAATAAGAAAAATAAAATAAACTCCATCAATATCTAGTAAACAATAGATCTGTAAATTTTTTATTTTTTTATTTTTAAACTTAAAAAATATTTTTCTTTAATTGTAAAAAATTAAAAACTTCCAAAAATATCCAAAAAATTAAAAAATTAAAAATTAAAATTTTTTAAATTAATTTATCCTTAATTTGTGAACAAGTGCAGCAAAAAAGGTCAACTGTCTGGGTGTAGCATTATCCGTTAAATAAAAAAATAAAAAGTAGTTTTAAAAAATTTTAAAAAATTATATTTTTTATTTTTTATTTTTTAAATTATATTATTAAATTCTTTTATTTAAATAAGAAATACAAAATAAAGTCCAATAATATCTAGTAAATAATAGATCTATAAAATTATTTTTTTAAACTAAAAAAATATTTTTTTTCTAATTGTAAAAAATTAAAATATTCCAAAAATATCCAAAAAGTAAAAAAATTAAAATTTTAAATATTTAAAATTAATTTATTCTGAATTTGTGAACAAGTGCAGCAAAACATTCAACAGTCTGGGTGTAGCATTATCCGGTGAATAAAAAGACAAAATATATTTTTAAAAAATAAACAATTTCAAAAAACTAATTTTTTTTGAATTTTTAAATTATATTATTAAATGTTTTTTATTTAAATAAGAAAAATAAAATAAAGTCTAGCAATATCTAGTAAACAGTAGATCTGTAAATTTATTTTTTTTAATTTTTAAACTAAAAAAATATTTTTATTTAGTTATAAAAAATTAAAAAATTCAAAAAATATACAAAAAATAAAAACAAATTAAAATTTTAAATTGTTTAAATTAATTTATCCTTAATTTTTGAACAAGTACAGCAAAAAAAAGTCAACTGTCTGTGTGTAGCATTATCCGTTGAATAAAAAATTAAAAAATATTTTTAAAAAAACTAAATTTTTTATTTTTTAATTTTTAAATTATATTATTAAATGTTTTTTATTTAAATAAGAAAAATAAAACAAAGCCCAACAATATATAGTGAACAACAAATCTGTAAATTTTTTTTCAATTTTTAAATTAAAAATATTTCTTTCTAATTGTAAAAAATAAAAAATTCCAAAAATATACAAAAAATTTAAAATTTAAAATTTTTAAAATTAATTTATTCTTAATTTTTGAAAAAGTGCAGCGAAAAAAGTCAGCTATATGGGTGTAACATTATCCGGTGAATAAAAAAAATATTTAAAAAAATAAAAAATTTAAAAAACTAAATTTTTTATTTTTGAATTTTTTAAATTATATAATTAAATTTTTTTATTTAAATAAGAAAAATAAAATAAACTCCATCAATATCTAGTAAACAATAGATCTGTAAATTTTTTATTTTTTTATTTTTAAACTTAAAAAATATTTTTCTTTAATTGTAAAAAATTAAAAACTTCCAAAAATATCCAAAAAATTAAAAAATTAAAATTTTAAATTTTTTAAATTAATTTATCCTTAATTTGTGAACAAGTGCAGCAAAAAACGGTCAACTGTCTGGGTGTAGCATTCTCCGTTGAATAAAAAAATAAAAAGTAGTTTTAAAAAATTTTAAAAAATTATATTTTTTAATTTTTTTTAAATTATATTATTAAATTCTTTTATTTAAATAAGAAATACAAAATAAAGTCCAATAATATCTAGTAAATAATAGATCTATAAATTTATTTTTTTAAACTAAAAAAATATTTTTTTTTCTAATTGTAAAAAATTAAAATATTACAAAAATATCCAAAAAGTAAAAAATTAAAATTTTAAATTTTTAAAATTAATTTATTCTGAATTTGTGAACAAGTGCAGCAAAAAAGTCAACAGTCTGGGTGTAGCATTATCCGGTGAATAAAAAGACAAAATATATTTTTTAAAAATAAACAATTTCAAAAAACTAAATTTTTTTGAATTTTTAAATTATATTATTAAATGTTTTTTTTTAAATAAGAAAAATAAAATAAAGTCTAGCAATATCTAGTAAACAATAGATCTGTAAATTTATATTTTTAATTTTTAAATTAAAAAAATATTTTTCTTTAGTTATAAAAAATTAAAAAATTCAAAAAATATACAAAAAATAAAAACAAATTAAAATTTTAAATTGTTTAAATTAATTTATCCTTAATTTTTGAACAAGTACAGCAAAAAAAGTCAACTGTCTGTGTGTAGCATTATCCGTTGAATAAAAAATTAAAAAATATTTTTAAAAAAATTAAATTTTTTATTTCTTAATTTTTAAACTATATTATTAAATGGTTTTTATTTAAATAAGAAAAATAAAACAAAGCCCAACAATATATAGTGAACAACAGATCTGTAAATTTTTTTTCAATTTTTAAATTAAAAATATTTCTTTCTAATTGTAAAAAATAAAAAATTCCAAAAATATAGAAAAAATTTAAAATTTAAAATTTTTAAAATTAATTTATTCTTAATTTTTGAAAATGTGCAGCAAAAAAAGTCAACTATATGGGTGTAACATTATCCGGTGAATAAAAAAATAAAAAATATTTAAAAAAAATAAAAAATTTTAAAAAACTAAATTTTTTATTTTTGAATTTTTTAAATTATATAATTAAATTTTTTTATTTAAATAAGAAAAATAAAATAAATTCCATCAATATCTAGTAAACAATAGATCTGTAAATTTTTTATTTTTTTATTTTTAAACTTAAAAAATATTTTTCTTTAATTGTAAAAAATTAAAAACTTCCAAAAATATCCAAAAAATTAAAAAATTAAAATTTAAAATTTTTTAAATTAATTTATCCTTAATTTGTGAACAAGTACAGCAAAAAAATGTCAACTGTCTGGGTGTAGCATTATCCGTTGAATAAAAAAATAAAAAGTAGTTTTAAAAAATTATAAAAAATTATATTTTTTATTTTTTATTTTTTAAATTATATTATTAAATTCTTTTATTTAAATAAGAAATACAAAATAAAGTCCAATAATATCTAGTAAATAATAGATCTATAAATTTATTTTTTTAAACTAAAAAAATATTTTTTTTCTAATTGTAAAAAATTAAAATATTACAAAAATATCCAAAAAGTAAAAAAATTAAAATTTTAAATTTTTAAAATTAATTTATTCTGAATTTGTGAACAAGTGCAGCAAAAAATTCAACAGTCTGGGTGTAGCATTATCCGGTGAATAAAAAGACAAAATATATTTTTAAAAAATAAACATTTTCAAAAAACTAAATTTTTTTGAATTTTTAAATTATATTATTAAATGTTTTTTATTTAAATAAGAAAAATAAAATAAAGTCTAGCAATATCTAGTAAACAATAGATCTGTAAATTTATTTTTTTAATTTTTAAATTAAAAAAATATTTTTCTTTAGTTATAAAAAATTAAAAAATTCAAAAAATATACAAAAAATAAAAACAAATTAAAATTTTAAATTGTTTAAATTAATTTATCCTTAATTTTTGAACAAGTACAGCAAAAAAAAGTCAACTGTCTGTGTGTAGCATTATCCGTTGAATAAAAAATTAAAAAATATTTTTAAAAAAACTAAATTTTTTACTTTTTAATTTTTAAATTATATTATTAAATGTTTTTTATTTAAATAAGAAAAATAAAACAAAGCCCAACAATATATAGTGAACAACAAATCTGTAAATTTTTTTTCAATTTTTAAATTAAAAATATTTCTTTCTAATTGTAAAAAATAAAAAATTCCAAAAATATACAAAAAATTTAAAATTTAAAATTTTTAAAATTAATTTATTCTTAATTTTTGAAAAAGTGCAGCGAAAAAAGTCAGCTATATGGGTGTAACATTATCCGGTGAATAAAAAAAATATTTAAAAAAATAAAAAATTTAAAAAACTAAATTTTTTATTTTTGAATTTTTTAAATTATATAATTAAATTTTTTTATTTAAATAAGAAAATAAAATAAACTCCATCAATATCTAGTAAACAATAGATCTGTAAATTTTTTATTTTTTTATTTTTAAACTTAAAAAATATTTTTCTTTAATTGTAAAAAATTAAAAACTTCCAAAAATATCCAAAAAATTAAAAAATTAAAATTTTAAATTTTTTAAATTAATTTATCCTTAATTTGTGAACAAGTGCAGCAAAAAACGGTCAACTGTCTGGGTGTAGCATTCTCCGTTGAATAAAAAATAAAACGTAGTTTTAAAAAATTTTAAAAAATTATATTTTTTAATTTTTTTTAAATTATATTATTAAATTCTTTTATTTAAATAAGAAATACAAAATAAAGTCCAATAATATCTAGTAAATAATAGATCTATAAATTTATTTTTTTAAACTAAAAAAATATTTTTTTTCTAATTGTAAAAAATTAAAATATTACAAAAATATCCAAAAAGTAAAAAATTAAATTTTAAATTTTAAAATTAATTTATTCTGAATTTGTGAACAAGTGCAGCAAAAAAGTCAACAGTCTGGGTGTAGCATTATCCGGTGAATAAAAAGACAAAATATATTTTTTAAAAATAAACAATTTCAAAAAACTAAATTTTTTTGAATTTTTAAATTATATTATTAAATGTTTTTTTTTAAATAAGAAAAATAAAATAAAGTCTAGCAATATCTAGTAAACAATAGATCTGTAAATTTATTTTTTTAATTTTTAAATTAAAAAAATATTTTTCTTTAGTTATAAAAAATTAAAAAATTCAAAAAATATACAAAAAATAAAAACAAATTAAAATTTTAAATTGTTTAAATTAATTTATCCTTAATTTTTGAACAAGTACAGCAAAAAACGTCAACTGTCTGTGTGTAGCATTATCCGTTGAATAAAAAATTAAAAAATATTTTTAAAAAAATTAAATTTTTTATTTCTTAATTTTTAAACTATATTATTAAATGGTTTTTATTTAAATAAGAAAAATAAAACAAAGCCCAACAATATATAGTGAACAACAGATCTGTAAATTTTTTTTCAATTTTTAAATTAAAAATATTTCTTTCTAATTGTAAAAAATAAAAAATTCCAAAAATATAGAAAAAATTTAAAATTTAAAATTTTTAAAATTAATTTATTCTTAATTTTTGAAAATGTGCAGCAAAAAAAGTCAACTATATGGGTGTAACATTATCCGGTGAATAAAAAAAAAATATTTAAAAAAAATAAAAAATTTTAAAAAACTAAATTTTTTATTTTTGAATTTTTTAAATTATATAATTAAATTTTTTTATTTAAATAAGAAAAATAAAATAAATTCCATCAATATCTAGTAAACAATAGATCTGTAAATTTTTTATTTTTTTATTTTTAAACTTAAAAAATATTTTTCTTTAATTGTAAAAAATTAAAAACTTCCAAAAATATCCAAAAAATTAAAAAATTAAAATTTAAAATTTTTTAAATTAATTTATCCTTAATTTGTGAACAAGTACAGCAAAAAAATGTCAACTGTCTGGGTGTAGCATTATCCGTTGAATAAAAAATAAAAAGTAGTTTTAAAAATTATAAAAAATTATATTTTTTATTTTTTATTTTTTAAATTATATTATTAAATTCTTTTATTTAAATAAGAAATACAAAATAAAGTCCAATAATATCTAGTAAATAATAGATCTATAAATTTTTTTTTAAACTAAAAAAATATTTTTTTTCTAATTGTAAAAAATTAAAATATTACAAAAATATCCAAAAAGTAAAAAAATTAAAATTTTAAATTTTTAAAATTAATTTATTCTGAATTTGTGAACAAGTGCAGCAAAAAAGTCAACAGTCTGGTGTAGCATTATCCGGTGAATAAAAAGACAAAATATATTTTTAAAAAATAAACATTTTCAAAAAACTAAATTTTTTTGAATTTTTAAATTATATTATTAAATGTTTTTTATTTAAATAAGAAAAATAAAATAAAGTCTAGCAATATCTAGTAAACAATAGATCTGTAAATTTATTTTTTTAATTTTTAAATTAAAAAAATATTTTTCTTTAGTTATAAAAAATTAAAAAATTCAAAAAATATACAAAAAATAAAAACAAATTAAAATTTTAAATTGTTTAAATTAATTTATCCTTAATTTTTGAACAAGTACAGCAAAAAAAGTCAACTGTCTGTGTGTAGCATTATCCGTTGAATAAAAAATTAAAAAATATTTTTAAAAAAATAAATTTTTTACTTTTTAATTTTTAAATTATATTATTAAATGTTTTTATTTAAATAAGAAAAATAAAACAAAGCCCAACAATATATAGTGAACAACAAATCTGTAAATTTTTTTTCAATTTTTAAATTAAAAATATTTCTTTCTAATTGTAAAAAATAAAAAATTCCAAAAATATACAAAAAATTTAAAATTTAAAATTTTAAAATTAATTTATTCTTATTTTTGAAAAAGTGCAGCGAAAAAAGTCAGCTATATGGTTGTAACATTATCCGGTGAATAAAAAAATAAAAAAAAAAAATTTAAAAAACTAAATTTTTTATTTTTGAATTTTTTAAATTATATAATTAAATTTTTTTATTTAAATAAGAAAAATAAAATAAACTCCATCAATATCTAGTAAACAATAGATCTGTAAATTTTTTATTTTTTTTATTTTTAAACTTAAAAAATATTTTTCTTTAATTGTAAAAAATTAAAAACTTCCAAAAAATTAAAAAATTAAAATTTTAAATTTTTTAAATTAATTTATCCTTAATTTGTGAACAAGTGCAGCAAAAAACGGTCAACTGTCTGGGTGTAGCATTATCCGTTGAATAAAAAATAAAAAGTAGTTTTAAAAAATTTTAAAAAATTATATTTTTTAATTTTTATTTTTTAAATTATATTATTAAATTCTTTTATTTAAATAAGAAATACAAAATAAAGTCCAATAATATCTAGTAAATAATAGATCTATAAATTTATTTTTTTAAACTAAAAAAATATTTTTTTTCTAATTGTAAAAAATTAAAATATTACAAAAATATCCAAAAAGTAAAAAATTAAATTTTTAAATTTTTAAAATTAATTTATTCTGAATTTGTGAACAAGTGCAGCAAAAAAGTCAACAGTCTGGGTGTAGCATTATCCGGTGAATAAAAAGACAAAATATATTTTTTAAAAATAAACAATTTCAAAAAACTAAATTTTTTTGAATTTTTAAATTATATTATTAAATGTTTTTTATTTAAATAAGAAAAATAAAATAAAGTCTAGCAATATCTAGTAAACAATAGATCTGTAAATTTATTTTTTTAATTTTTAAATTAAAAAAATATTTTTCTTTAGTTATAAAAAATTAAAAAATTCAAAAAATATACAAAAAATAAAAACAAATTAAAATTTTAAATTGTTTAAATTAATTTATCCTTAATTTTTGAACAAGTACAGCAAAAAAAAGTCAACTGTCTGTGTGTAGCATTATCCGTTGAATAAAAAATTAAAAAATATTTTTAAAAAAATTAAATTTTTTATTTCTTAATTTTTAAACTATATTATTAAATGGTTTTTATTTAAATAAGAAAAATAAAACAAAGCCCAACAATATATAGTGAACAACAGATCTGTAAATTTTTTTTCAATTTTTAAATTAAAAATATTTCTTTCTAATTGTAAAAAATAAAAAATTCCAAAAATATAGAAAAAATTTAAAATTTAAAATTTTTAAAATTAATTTATTCTTAATTTTTTAAAAAGTACAGCAAAAAAAGTCAGCTATATGGGTGTAACATTATCCGGTGAATAAAAAAAATATTTAAAAAAAATAAAAAATTTTAAAAAACTAAATTTTTTATTTTTGAATTTTTTAAATTATATAATTAAATTTTTTTATTTAAATAAGAAAAATAAAATAAACTCCATCAATATCTAATAAACAATAGGTCTGTAAATTTTTTATTTTTTTATTTTTAAACTTAAAAAATATTTTTCTTTAATTGTAAAAAATTAAAAACTTCCAAAAATATCCAAAAAATTAAAAAATCAAAATTTAAAATTTTTTAAATTAATTTATCCTTAATTTGTGAACAAGTGCAGCAAAAAAAGTCAACTGTCTGGGTGTAGCATTATCCATTGAATAAATAAATAAAAAGTAGTTTTAAAAATTTTAAAAAATTATATTTTTTATTTTTTATTTTTTAAATTATATTATTAAATTCTTTTATTTAAATAAGAAATACAAAATAAAGTCCAATAATATCTAGTAAATAATAGATCTATAAATTTTTTTTAAACTAAAAAAATATTTTTTTTCTAATTGTAAAAAATTAAAATATTACAAAAATATCCAAAAAGTAAAAAAATTAAAATTTTAAATTTTTAAAATTAATTTATTCTGAATTTGTGAATAAGTGCAGCAAAAAATTCAACAGTCTGGCTGTAGCATTATCCGGTGAATAAAAAGACAAAATATATTTTTAAAAAATGAACAATTTCAAAAAACTAAATTTTTTTGAATTTTTAAATTATATTATTAAATGTTTTTTATTTAAATAAGAAAAATAAAATAAAGTCTAGCAATATCTAGTAAACAATAGATCTGTAAATTTATTTTTTTAATTTTTAAATTAAAAAAATATTTTTCTTTAGTTATAAAAAATTAAAAAATTCAAAAAATATACAAAAAATAAAAACAAATTAAAATTTTAAATTGTTTAAATTAATTTATCCTTAATTTTTGAACAAGTACAGCAAAAAAAGTCAACTGTCTGTGTGTAGCATTATCCGTTGAATAAAAAATTAAAAAATATTTTTAAAAAAATTAAATTTTTTATTTCTTAATTTTTAAACTATATTATTAAATGGTTTTTATTTAAATAAGAAAAATAAAACAAAGCCCAACAATATATAGTGAACAACAGATCTGTAAATTTTTTTTCAATTTTTAAATTAAAAATATTTCTTTCTAATTGTAAAAAATAAAAAATTCCAAAAATATAGAAAAAATTTAAAATTTAAAATTTTTAAAATTAATTTATTCTTTATTTTTGAAAAAGTGCAGCAAAAAAAGTCAGCTATATGGTTGTAACATTATCCGGTGAATAAAAAAAATATTTAAAAAACTAAATTTTTTATTTTTGAATTTTTTAAATTATATAATTAAATTTTTTTATTTAAATAAGAAAAATAAAATAAACTCCATCAATATCTAGTAAATAATAGATCTGTAAATTTTTTATTTTTTTTTATTTTTAAACTTAAAAAATATTTTTCTTTAATTGTAAAAAATTAAAAACT
This sequence comes from Arachis hypogaea, assembly GCF_003086295.3. Lineage (NCBI taxonomy): Eukaryota > Viridiplantae > Streptophyta > Magnoliopsida > Fabales > Fabaceae > Arachis > Arachis hypogaea. The sequence goes on from NC_092036.1 coordinate 67,947,248, forward strand.
TCCAAAAAATTAAAAAATTAAAATTTTAAATTTTTTAAATTAATTTATCCTTAATTTGTGAACAAGTGCAGCAAAAAAAGGTCAACTGTCTGGGTGTAGCATTATCCGTTGAATAAAAAAATAAAAAGTAGTTTTAAAAAATTTTAAAAAATTATATTTTTTTTTTTATTTTTTAAATTATATTATTAAATTCTTTTATTTAAATAAGAAATACAAAATAAAGTCCAATAATATCTAGTAAATAATAGATCTATAAATTTATTTTTTTAAACTAAAAAAATATTTTTTTTCTAATTGTAAAAAATTAAAATATTACAAAAATATCCAAAAAGTAAAAAATTAAAATTTTAAATTTTTAAAATTAATTTATTCTGAATTTGTGAACAAGTGCAGCAAAAAAGTCAACAGTCTGGGTGTAGCATTATCCGGTGAATAAAAAGACAAAATATATTTTTAAAAAATAAACAATTTCAAAAAACTAAATTTTTTTGAATTTTTAAATTATATTATTAAATGTTTTTTATTTAAATAGGAAAAATAAAATAAAGTCTAGCAATATCTAGTAAACAATAGATCTGTAAATTTATTTTTTTAATTTTTAAACTAAAAAAATATTTTTCTTTAGTTATAAAAAATTAAAAAATTCAAAAAATATACAAAAAATAAAAACAATTAAAATTTTAAATTTTTTAAATTAATTTATCCTTAATTTTTGAACAAGTGCAGCAAAAAAAAGTCAACTGTCTGTGTGTAGCATTATCCGTTGAATAAAAGATTAAAAAATATTTTTAAAAAAATTAAATTTTTTATTTTTTAATTTTTAAACTATATTATTAAATGTTTTTATTTAAATAAGAAAAATAAAACAAAGCCCAACAATATATAGTGAACAACAGATCTGTAAATTTTTTTTCAATTTTTAAATTAAAAATATTTCTTTCTAATTGTAAAAAATAAAAAATTCCAAAAATATACAAAAAATTTAAAATTTAAAATTTTTAAAATTAATTTATTCTTAATTTTTGAAAAAGTGTAGCAAAAAAAGTCAACTATATGGCTGTAACATTATCCGGTGAATAAAAAAATAAAAAATTTTAAAAAACTAAATTTTTTAATTTTGAATTTTTTATATTATATAATTAAATTTTTTTTATTTAAATAAGAAAAATAAAATAAAGTCCATCAATATCTAGTAAACAACAGATTTGTAAATTTTTTATTTTTTTATTTTTAAACTTAAAAAATATTTTTCCTTAATTGTAAAAAATTAAAAACTTCCAAAAATATCCAAAAAATTAAAAAATTAAAATTTTATATTTTTTAAATTAATGTATCCTTAGTTTTTGAACAACTGCAGCAAAAAAAGTTAACTATCTAGGTGTAGCATTATCCGGTGAATAAAAAAATAAAAAATATTTTAAAAAATTAAAAGTTTAAAATAAAATAAATTTTTTAATTTTGAATTTTTGAATTATATTATTAAATGTTTTTTATTTAAATAAGAAAAATAAAATAAAATCCAACAATATCTAGTAAACAACATATCTGTAAATTTATTATTTTTTTAATTTTTAAACTAAAAAAATATTTTTCTTTAACTGTAAAAAATTAAAAAAATCCAAAAATATCCAAAAATAAAAAAATTAAAATTTAAAATTTTTAATATTAATTTATTGTTAATTTTTGAAAAAGTGCTGCAAAAAAAGTCAACTATATGAGTGTAACATTATCCGGTGAATTAAAAAATAAAAAATATTTTTAAAAAAATAAAAATTTTAAAAAACTAAATTTTTTATTTTTGAATTTTTTAAATTATATAATTAAATGTAATTTATTTAAATAAAAAAATAAAATAAAGTCCATCAATATCTAGTAAACAACAAATCTGTAAATTTATTATTTTTTTATTTTTAAACATAAAAAATATTTTTCTTTAATTGTAAAAAATTAAAAAACTTCCAAAAATATCCAAAAAATAAAAAATTAAAATTTTAAATTTTTTAAATTAATTTATCCTAAGTTTTTGAACAACTGCAACAAAAAAAGTTAACTATCTGGGTGTAGCAATATCGGTGAATAAAAAAATAAAAAATATTTTAAAAAAATTAATAGTTTTAAAAAAATAAATTTTTATTTTTGAATTTTTGAATTATATTATTAAATGTTTTTTATTTAAATAAGAAAAATAAAATAAAGTCCAGCAATATCTAGTAAACAACAGATTTGTAAATTTATTATATTTTTAATTTTTAAACTAAAAAAATATTTTTTTATAATTGTAAAATATTAAAAAATTCAAAAATATCAAAAAAATAAAAAATTAAAATTTTTTAATTTTTTATATTAATTTATTCTTAATTTGTGAACAAATGCAACAAAAAAGTCAACTGTTTGGGTGTAGCATTATCTGGTGAATAAAAATAAAAAATATTTTTAAAAAAATTAAAAGATTTAAAAACTAAATTTTTTATTTTTGAATTTTTAAATTATATTATTAAATATTCTTTATTTAAATAAGAAAAATAAAATAAAATCTAGCAATATCTAGTAAACAAAGATCTGTAAATTTATTTTTTTTATTTTTAAACTAAAAGAATATTTTTCTTTAATTTTAAAAAATAAAAAATTCCAAAAATATCCAAAAAAATAAATAAATTAAAATTTTAATTTTTTAAAATAATTTATCCTTAATTTGTGAACAAGTGCAGCAAAAAAAGTCAACTGTCTGGGTGTAGCATTATCCGTTGAATAAAAAAATAAAAAGTATTTTTAAAAGAATAAAAAAATTAATTTTTTTTATTTTTTAAATTATATTATAAAATGCATTTATTTAAATAAGAAAAATAAAATAAAGTCTAACAATATCTAGTAAACAATAGATCTGTAAATTTATTTTTTTAAACTAAAAAAATATTTTTTTCTAAATATAAAATATTAAAAAATTACAAAAATATCCAAAAAGTAAAAGAAATTAAAATTTTAAATTTTTAAAATTATTTTATTCTGAATTTATGAACAAGTGCAGCAAAAAAGTCAACTGTCTGGGTGTAGCATTATCCAGTGAATAAAAAGACAAAATATATTTAAAAAAAACAATTTTAAAAAACTAATTTTTTTGAATTTTAAATTATATTATTAAATATTTTTTATTTAAATAAGAAAAATAAAATAAAGTCCAACAATATATAGTAAACAATAGATCTGTAAATTTATTTTTTTAATTTTTAAACTAAAAAAATATTTTTCTTTAATTATAAAAAATTAAAAAATTCCAAAATATTCAAAAAATAAAAAAAATTAAAATTTTAAATTTTTAAATTAATTTATCCTTAATTTGTGAGCAAGTGCAGCAAAAAAAAGTCAACTGTCTAGGTGTAGCATTATCCGTTGAATAAAAAATAAAAAATATTTTTTAAAAAATTAAAAATTTTAAAAGATTAAATTTTTTATTTTTTAATTTTTAAATTATATTATTAAATGTTTTTATTTAAATAAGAAAAATAAAACAAAGTCTAACAATATATAGTGAACAACAGATCTGTAAATTTATTTTCTTCAATTTTTAAATTAAAAAATATTTCTTTCTAATTTTAAAAAATAAAAAATTCCAAAAATATCCAAACAATAAAAAAATTAAAATTTTAAATTTTTTAAAATTAATTTATTCTTATTTTTTGAAAAAGTGCAGCAAAAAAAGTCAACTATATGGGTGTAACATTATCCGGTGAATAAAAAAATAAAAAAATATTTTTAAAAAAATAAAAAATTTTAAAAAACTAAATTTTTTATTTTTGAATATTTTAAATTATATAATTAAATGTTTTTTATTTAAATAAGAAAAATAAAATAAAATTCATGAATATCTAGTAAACAATAGATCTGTAAATTTATTATTTTTTTATTTTTAAACTTAAAAAATATTTTTCTTTAATTGTAAAAAATTAAAAAACTTCAAAAAATATCCAAAAAATTAAAAAATTAAAATTTTATATTTTTTAAGTTAACTTATCCTTAGTTTTTGAACAACTACAGCAAAAAAAAATTTAACTATCTAGGTGTAGCATTATCCGGTGAATAAAAAAATAAAAAATATTTTAAAAAAATTAATAGTTTTAAAAAAATAATTTTTTTATTTTTGAATTTTTTAATTATATTATTAAATGTGTTTTATTTAAATAAGAAAAATAAAATAAAGTCCAACAATATCTAGTAAACAACTTATTTGTAAATTTATTATTTTGTTAATTTTTAAACTAAAAAAATATTTTTTTATAATTGTAAAAATCTAAAAATTTCAAAAATATCCAAAAAATAAAAAAATTAAAATTTTCAAATTTTTTAAATTAATTTATTCTTAATTTGTGAACAACTGCAGCAAATAAAGTTAACTATCTGGGTGTAGCATTTTCCGATGAATAAAATATAAAAAATATTTTTAAAAAAATTTAAAAATTTAAAAAACTAAATTATTTATTTTTGAATTTTTAAATTATATTATTAAATATTTTTTATTTAAATAAGAAAAATAAAATAAAATCCCGCAATATCTAGTAAACAACAGATCTATAAATTTATTATTATTTTTAATTTTTAAACTAATAAAATATTTTTCTTTAATTGTAAAAAATTAAAAAATTCCAAAAATATCCAAAAAATAAATAAATTAAAATTTTAAATTTTTTAAATTAATTTATCCTTAATTTGTGAACAAGTGCAGCAAAAAAGGTCAACTGTCTGGGTGTAGCATTATCTGTTGAATAAAAAAATAAAAAATAGTTTTAAAAAATTAAATTTTTTATTTTTTATTTTTTAAATTATATTATTAAATGCTTTTATTTAAATAATAAAAATAAAATAAAGTCCAACAATATCTAGTAAACAATAGATCTATAAATTTATTTTTTTAAACTAAAAAAAATATTTTTTCTAATTGTAAAAAAATAAAAAATTACAAAAATATGCAAAAAGTAAAAAAATTAAAATTTTAAATTTTTAAAATTAATTTATTCTTAATTTGTGAACAAGTGCAGCAAAAAAAGTCAACTGTCTGGGTGTAGCATTATCCGGTGAATAAAAAGACAAAATATATTTTAAAAAAAATAAAAAATTTTAAAAAAATAATTTTTTTTTGAATTTTTAAATTATATTATTAAATATTTTTTATTTAAATAAGACAAATAAAATAATGTCCAATAATATCTAGTAAACAATAGATTTGTAAATTTTTTTATTTTTAAACTAAAAAATATTTTTCTTTAATTCTAAAAAATTAAAAAATTCCAAAAATATACAAAAATAAAAAAATTAAAATTTTAAATTTTTTTAATTAATTTATCCTTAATTTGTGAACAAGTGCAGCAAAAAAAATCAACTGTCTAGGTGTAGCGTTATCCGTTGAATAAAAAAATAAAAAAATTTTAAAAAAATTAAAAATTTTAAAAAATTAATTTTTTTTTGAATTTTTAAATTATATTATTAAATATTTTTTATTTAAATAAGACAAATAAAATAAAGTCCAGCAATATCTAGTAAACAATAGATTTGTAAATTTTTTTTATTTTTAAACTAAAAAATATTTTTCTTTAATTCTAAAAAATTAAAAAATTCCAAAAATATACAAAAATAAAAAAATTAAAATTTTAAATTTTTTAATTAATTTATCCTTAATTTGTGAACAAGTGCAGCAAAAAAAAGTCAACTGTCTAGGTGTTGATGTGCGGAAAACGATCCGACACAAAACTCACCGGCAAGTGCACCGGGTCGCATCAAGTAATAAAACTCACGGGAGTGAGGTCGATCCCACAAGGATTGAAGGATTGAGCAATTTTAGTTTAGTGGTTGATTTAGTCAAGCGAACAGAGTTGATTTGGGTGAATTTGTGTTCGACAAGAATTAAATTGCATAGAATGTAAAAGGGAATGGGTAATTTGCAGAAAATTAAAGAGAACAGAAAATAAAGTGTTGAATCTTAAAGAACAAGAAATTAAATGGCAGAAACTTAAAGTGCAAGAAATGTAAATTACAGAAACTTAAAGTGCAAGGAATATAAATGGCTTGAATTATAAAGGGAATTGGCAGTGTGATTTGCATAAATTAAACAAAGAACAGTAAAATTCAACAAACAGAAATGTAAAAGATGGATTCAATTAAACCGGATCTTAAATGAAAATGAAAATAAGCTTGGTGTAGCAATGAAACAAGGAAATTGAAATTGAAAGATGTAGATCTCAGGACTCAAGAGACTAGATAGCCAAGTCTAGATCTCACTGCCTTCCTAGATCCAAATTTAGAATTCAATTGAAGAAAGATTAAAGATCAAACAGAAGAATAAGCAAAACCAAATTCAATTTCCAAATGTTGCGGTAAAGTGAGACAGAGAGATCTCAAGGTGAGATTGAGACAGAATTTCCTCAATTCTTCAACACCCAAGACTCAAGACAAGTGTAGATGAAATTGAAAACAAGAAAACTAAGAGGAAGAGAATTCAATTCTCCTTCCCCAAGACTCAGAGTCTCCAAATAACTCAAAAAACAAAAGCTCTCCAAAACTACCCAGCAAAATTAAAAGAAAAGCTCTCAAAAGGAAAAGCTCTCCGAAAACTTAAATTCTAAGCTATTTATACACTTTCTTCAAATGATCTTCAAGCCTTGAATTGGGCCCTTGCTCTTGATGGAATTGGGTTGACAAAAGCCTCTATTGATTGCTCTTGGTGTTGGGGAGAAATCCACTTGTGAACCGGGCCATGAACCATAAAAGTTTGAGTCAAAGTTTGAGGCAAACTTTGACTCAAGCTTTTTGTTGCAGATTGCTTCTTATGCTGCTATCCACGTTGGTGCAAACTTTTGATGCCTCCAGGGTAAAATCAAGCTCTTCCTCACGTTTGAGCTAAGGTTTGAGGCAAACTTTAGCTCAAGCTTTTTGTCCTCTTTTGCTCTTTGCCATTCCCTCTTTCTTTAACCTTCTTCAAAACTTTTTCACCTATCATCAATCAATCAAAAGCATCAAAGCTATGCTCCAAATCATGAGATTATTTCTCTTTCATAATATATGACAATTATAGCACAAAATTTCATGAAAATGCATCAATTTATCCATGATTGATTGAATCAAAGGAAACATGAAATTCTACCCAATTGGCTTACTTATGGCTCAAGAAAGTGCATAAAACTTATTGAAAACAAAGGAAAAAGACTAGTGAAACTTGATGGGTGTTTTTGCGGAAAACAAATTCCAAAACACCTAAAACTCACCGGCAAGTATACTGGCTCGCATCAAGTAGTAAAACTCACTTAGAGTGAGGTCGATCCCTGATGACAAGTCATCTTAGCCTAGTTTTACTAGTCTTTTTCATTTGTTTTCATTTAGTTTTATGCACTTTCTTAAGCCATAAGTAAGCCAATTGGGTTGAAATTCATGTTATCTTTGACTCAATCAATCATCTATAAAATGATGCATTCTCATGAGATTTTGCGCTATAATTGTCATATATTATGGAAGAGAAACAATCTCATGATTTGAAGCATAGCTTTGATGTTTTTGATTGATTGATGATAGGTGAAACAAAGCTTGGAAGGAGGTTGCAAGAAGGGGCTTGGAAAGAGAGATTTACGTTTGAGCTAACGTTTGAGGAAAACGTTAACTCAAACGTGAAAAGAAGATGAAGAAAGCCCCTGGGAGAAGCAACGCCTGCGCCAATGTTTGCCTCAAACGTTGAGGCAAACGTTGGCTGAAATCAACACCCTGGGAAGCCTCAACATTTGCGCCAACGTTTGCCTCAAACGTTGAGGCAAACGTTGGCTAAGAAAAGAAGCAGGGGAAGGCAACATTTGTGCCAACGTTTGCCTCAAATGTGAGGTCAAACGTTGGCGCCAAAAAGAAGGAAATTGAAGCTCCTGGCACGGCAACGTTTGAGCCAACGTTTGCCTCAAACGTGAGGTCAAACGTTGGCTACATTTTGGCAAGAAAGAGCATGGCAAAGCACCCCTGATTGATGATTTAAATGAGCCACGTTTGCGCCAACGTTTGCCTCAAACGTTAGGCCAAACGTTGGCCAAAAAGGGAGCTTGGGAGGATCCACGTTTGAGCTCACGTTTGACCTCAAACGTTGAGCCAAACGTGGATGACAGCAAAGAGAGGCCTGTTGCATAATTTCACACTAGCACGTTTGAGTCAACGTTTGCCTCAAACGTTGGCTTAAACGTGAAAGCTACATGGCCCGGTTCAAGAATTGATTTCTTCCCAACACCAAGAGCAATCAATGGAGGCTACTATCAACCCAATTCCATCAAGGCCAAGGCCCAATTGAAGGCTCTATGATCATTGGAAGAAAGTTTATAAATAGCTTAGGACTTGAAGTTTTACGGGAGCTTTCCTTTTAGAGTTTTCTTTTGATAATTTTGAGAATAGTTGCAGAGAGCTCACTTTTACATTTCTGAGTCTTGGGGAGGAGAATTGAATTCTCTTCCTCTTAGTTTTCTTATTTTAAATTTCATTTACACTTTGTTTGAATCTTGGGTGTTGGAGAATTGAAGGAATTCTATTTCAATTCCACCCTGAGATCTCTCTGTTTTATTTACTACACTCTTGAGAAATTGAGATTTGAATTTAGTTCTTCTTCTGTTTGATTTTAAATTCTCTTGCAATTGAATTTTGGTTTTGATCTAGGAAGGCAATTGAGATCTAGACTTTGCTATCTAGTCTCTGGAGTCCTGAGATCCCATTTTCCTTTTGGTTCTTCTGTGAACCCCTGCTGCAATTTAATTCCCTTTTCTATTTGAGATCTGACAGAATTCAAATCATCTCTTGCTTTGATAATTGTTGCAATTTAATTTCCCTTGCTTGAATTCTGAAATCCCAGTCCTCAAATCCCTTTTACATTCAAGCAGTTTATATTTCTTGCACTTTAAGTTACTGCAATTTACATTTCTTGCACTTTAAGTTTCCGTCATTTAATTTCTTGTTCTTTAAGATTCAGCTCTTTTACTTTCAGTTCTCTTTAATTTCTGCAAATCACCCACTCCCCTTTACATTTTCTGCAATTTAATTCCTGTCAACACAATTTCACACAATCAACACTTGTTTGCTTGACTAATTCAACCACTAAACTAAAGTTGCTCAATCCTTCAATCCCTGTGGGATCGACCTCACTCATGTGAGTTATTATTACTTGATGCGACCCGGTGCACTTGCTGGTGAGTTTTGTGTCGGATCGTTTTCCGCACATCAATCCCACAAGGATTGATGGATCAAGCAACTTTAGTGGATGATTAGTTTAGTCAAGCTAACATTGGTGAATTGTGTGAAATGTAGCCAACAGAAAGTAAATAGCAAGGAAAATTAAAGTGCAGAAAGTAAAATGACTGAAACTTAAAGAGCAAGAAAAGTAAATTAGCAAAATCTTAATTGACAAGAAAGGTAAATTGCATGAAAAGTAAAGGGGCTGGGGTGTTGGAAATTAAAGAGAGCAATAGATCAAGCAACTGGAAATTTAAATTGCAGGAAGAATAAATTGGGATCAATGTAAACAGAGAAGCAAAATTGCAGTGAATAAGAACTTAGAGCAATTGCAGGAATTGTAAATTGCAGAAAATTTAAATGAGATTTGCAGTAAGCTTAATGTGAACTGAATTGAGGAACCAAGCAAAAAGTAAAATGCAGTTCAATTGCAAAATCTAAATGAGAGGTTGAAGGTCTCAGGAGCTCAATGAGACTAGAAAACAAGTCTAGATCTCAATCCCTTCCTTGATCCAACAGCAAACAGATTGAAGAAGAAATAAAGATGAAAGCAATAAAGAAAGCTTTGATTCAAATCACAATTCACTGAAATTATGCAGACAAGCAAACAGAGAGAATTCTCAAGGTAAGATTGAAACAGAATTTCTTCAATTCTCAACCCAAGATTCAAAACGAAATTGAAAACTAAAAGAGAGAGCTCTCTAATCCTAATGCTCCCTAGTGGAGCCAGCCTCCTTTCTAAAATGAGAATGATGACTTATATAGGCTTTTTACAAAATGAAAATGAAATTCAAAACAAATTATAACTAAAATAAAATTTCTATTCTAACTATCTCTTGTGCCTTTGAGTGGTGTCAATTGGGCCCTTGCTCTTGATGGAATTGGGTTGACAAAAGCCTCTATTGATTGCTCTTGGAGTTGGAAAGAAACCCACTTGTGAACCGGGCCATGAACCATTAAAGCTTGAGTTAAAGTTTGAGGCAAACTTTGACTCAAGCTTTTTGTAGCAGCTTGCCTCCTGTGCTGTCATCCACGTTTGGCTCAAAGTTTGAGGTCAAACTTGAGCTCAAACGTGGATCCTCCCTTGCATGTCTTTTGGCCAACGTTTGGCCCAACGTTTGAGGCAAACGTTGGCGCAAACGTGGCTTAATTAAACCTTCAATCAGGGACTCTCTTCATACTCAAATGGTGCCAACGTTTGACCTCAAGTTTGAGGCAAACGTTGGCGCAAGCTTTTTGGCTCCTGGGTGAAGTTCTTCAAGCCAACGTTTGACCTCAAAGTTTGAGGCAAACGTTGGCGCAAGCTTTTGAGCTTTGATGAACGCTGAAGCCAATTACATGCTTTCATTTTATTTAATTATTAATGCCATTTAGCTAATCATTAGCGTTCATTCATTCATTTAATTGGCATTAATAATTAAATGCTTCATGCATACATTTTATTGGCTTTATTAAATCATGATAATGCCAAGTACGTAGCATTGCATTCATTAATTTTATTAGTAATGCAAATGCTTTAACAATGCATGGTTCATGATGCCATTAATACTTAAACGCATGTATGCATATGATATTGATGCATGTGAATCAGGCCAAGGTTTCATGGTCATGAGCCACGCTTTTAAAAGCGTGGCCTAAAGCTCCAAAGTGTGCTCAATCTTCAAAGTGTGCTCAAAATTCCTCTTTTCTTCTTTTTAGCTTATTTTGTGCTGTTTTGCTTCTTTTTCCACTTATTTCTTACAAAATTTATAAAATCAAAAGATCAAGGAAATATACCATTTAAGCACAAAATAATGCAATATTTAAGCACTAATCATAAATTTCTTATATGAAAAAGCATAGAAAAATATGACATGGTGACATGTCATCACAACACCAAACTTAAACCTTGCTTGTCCCCAAGCAAGAAAAGAATCATGCAATAAAGATTGACAATCCAAGGTAAGAAGAATAGCAACTCAATGTTCATGGTAAGCTAGTTTTCAATGCATGCTATAATCACAGAAGAAATGTAAGTGATTGATACTTCCATCTAGCTCAATTTATGAAATCTTTTTCTTATATTTCTTCCTTGAAGCAAACTTTTAATTTTCTTATTAGCTTCTCCTTTTGGGTGCTTTGCCTCATGAGTTGATAACAAAGCTACGACTTCTAAATGCTTTGTTTTCAAGTATTACCACTTGATACATAAGCACCATAAGCATTTGATTAGAGGACTTCATTAAGCTCATTTTTCTTTTCTTTTCTTGACTCTCTAATCATTGATGCTCAGAGCCTTGAGCTTTGAGGGAGTGCTTTTGCACTTTGAGCCTAACCTTGACTTCTAAGTGTTTTGTTTTCAAGTATTTGGCTTGATACATAAACACCACAAGTACTTAACAAATAAATTGTCATTGGTACTCAGAGCCTTCAGCTTTCTCATTCTTTTCCTTTTTCTTTTCTTGCTTTAATTGTATTTACCTCTTCAAGGTTTTCATGATTTTCAAAAGATTTCACAAAATGTCCTAGATGAAAACTTCAATTAAATAAAATCCAATGCAATTAAGCAACAATCAAACATACTAGCTTTCCAATACTTTTATGCACATGCTAAAATCTTCTTTAATGCCTTGTTTGTTTATGATCATGATACTTTATTGCTTTTGAACTTACAAAACTCAAGTTGGTAGTCATAATGGCATGGCAACATGTTACAAATCAACATTCAAGCTATGCTTATTCATACCACACATGCTTACAGAGAATATAAAGACAATCATGCAAAATAAAGTGCTGGAAACAAAGGAGAGGAAAAGGAACTTTACAACCTTGTAGTCCATCTTCTCTATTGTTGTCATTTTCCTCTTATTCTTCCCTTTCCCTTGCCAAACTCAGAATGCTTGCTCATCCTCAAGCAACAATTAGAACAATGGCTATGGGGCTAAGATGGATCATGAATGTCTTATACAATGAAATGTTAGTGGCACATGTGTTTTAAGCAAGCAAAATTTAAGATAACAATCAAGGCACAAGAGACAGAGACATTTTGATTGCATAGATAAGAAGGTGTGCACAATATATTGCATAAAAGATAAGTGGCGCACCAAACTTAGTGTGACACTTTCACTTGGAATTACTGCAAGTATCTTGTAAGAATTGGAACCAAATTTTGTTGCATAGCAACACCAAACTTAGAATGCAATCATATGTCAATTTATTTGAATTAAAACTAAGCAAGTGAAACTGTAATTTGTTAAGTACAATCACCAAGCCAAGAATCTGTCATGAATAAAGCTCTCTTGGTAATGTATTAACAAACACAGTAAATAAGCGAACTAAAATGAAAGCATTTAAAAACAGAAAAATGACTACAGAAAGTAGAATGAAAAAGTGTCAAATTAAAAGAGAAAAATAAAACTGCAGAGGCATTATGATTATGTAAACAAGTGGTGCTGCTGGATGACTTGCATAGAAAATTAAGTGGCACACCAAACTTAGAATCTTAGTGTGACACTTCCATGTAAAGTTGATGCAATCATCCATGAAGATGGAAAACAGTTTGTTGCAGGGCAATACCAAACTTAGAATGTAATCATATGCCAATTTATTAAATTTAAACAAAGCAAAGAAAGAAAACAAAGCAGAGAAGAGAAATTATACCTACTGTTGCATGTTGTTCTTCACTTTCTTCCTCTTCTTCCAGTTTGTTAAGAGGAATGACCTCAAGGGAAGAGAAGATTCAGCTATTGTCCCCTGTCTTGGTCTCTCCTCAGCAAGCTTTCTTTTGTTAATGACTTGATTGAGCTTGCTTGCTGGATCAGGGGGAGGATTTCTTGTAGTTGACCTCCTCTTGAATGTTGTCCTTGGTAGCTTGGTCACAATCCTCTTCTTGGTGCTTTTGTTAATTGCCTTCACTTCCTTGAATCCAAGTCTTGGTGGTTGTGTGATTGTTGGAGTCTTCTTTTCATCAAGAGCCTTTTGTATTGGTGGTTCAATGAGCTTTTCCTTCATGTACTTCTTTGCCCCACTTGAGTGTGAATCTTCTTGAATGACTTCCTCACTTTTTTGTTCCTCTACTCCTTTCTTTGCACTCAACATTTGACTTAATAGTTCTTTTATGGAGGAAGTTTATTGTTCTTCCCAAGATTTTTTCATCTCCTCTTCATATTTTTCGATCACAAATTCAAGGGAAGTTTGTGAGGGTTGTGAATGTTCACGTTCCTTTGTCACCTCAAGTGTAGTTTCATTTTCAACCACCTCATTCTTCATTGAAAGTTCACTTGATACAGTGGCCTCCTCATCGTGTTCTTCCACTTTATCCTTTGCACTTAACATTTGGTTTACCATCACTTATATGTTTTTGAATGAATTCTCTTGCTCGTTCCAGGATATTTGCACCTTCCTCTCATATTTTTCAAACATGGTCTCAAGCTTTGAGAGGCCTTGGTTCATGGAAATTTGTGTGGGTGGTGAGTTTTGGCAAGGATTTTGTGTGGAGCCAAAGTCCAGTGATGAAGAATTTTCAGATGAAAAACTGGAAGGTGAGGTTGGACAATTTTGCATAAGTGAATTGAAGGCACGTTCAAGTGAAGATGGCTCTTGATAAGTGAAATATGGGTTCTCAAATGTTTTCTGGTTTTGCTCCCCCCAACCACCATTAGAATAGCAACTTGCATCATTTTGTGGTGGAGGAAGATTTTCCATATGATTTTCTTGCTCATCTTGTGTCTCTGAAGCAAATCTCCATGAATTGGAGTGCTCAGAATTGGTATTTTCTTGGTGATATTCCCAGCCACCATTAGATATTGGTGATGGTGGGTAATATCCCATAAAACTTGTTTGATCAAAAGATGAGGTTAACTCCATTTGAATTTTGTAAAATACAACCCCAAACAAAATTAAAATTCATGTCTCAGATGATATTTGCTTAGTGAGGCAAAATAACAAACACCTTGGTTTCAATCTAAAACAGAAAATAAAATAAAGAAATTGCTTGATCTAGACTTCTCATCCACTTAATCATTGTTGATCTAAATCAATCCCCGGCAACGGCGCCAAAAACTTGATGGGTGTTTTTGCAGAAAACGAATTCCAAAACTCCTAAAACTCACCGGCAAGTATACCGGGTCGCATCAAGTAGTAAAAATCACTTAGAGTGAGGTCGATCCCACGAGGATTGATGGATCAAGCAACTTTAGTGGATGATAAGTTTAGTCAAGCTAACATTGGTGAATTGTGTGAAATGTAGCCAACAGAAAGTAAATAGCAAGGAAAATTAAAGTGCAGAAAGTAAAATGACTGAAACTTAAAGAGCAAGAAAAGTAAATTAGCAAAATCTTAATTGACAAGAAAGGTAAATTGCATGAAAAGTAAAGGGGCTGGGGTGTTGGAAATTAAAGAGAGCTGATGTGTGGAAAACGATCCAACACAAAACTCACCGGCAAGTGTACCGGGTCGCATCAAGTAATAAAACTCACGGGAGTGAGGTCGATCCCACGGGGATTGAAGGATTGATCAATTTTAGTTCGGTGGTTGATTTAGTCAAGCGAATCAAGTATTGGTTGAGTGATTTTTTATCCAACAGTAAGTAAATAGCAGAAAATGTAAATGGAGAGGGGTGAATTGCAGAAATTAAAAAAACTGAAAGTAAAAGAGCTGAATCTTAAAGAACAAGAAATTAAATGACTGAAACTTAAAGTGCAAGAAATGTAAATTGCAGTAACTTAAAGTGCAAGAAATATAAATTGCTTGAATGGAAAAAGGGATTTGAGGACTGAGATTTCAGAATTCAAGCAAGGGAAATTTAATTGCAACAATTAATAAAGCAGAAGATGAATTGGAAGTAACTAGAATTCAAACAGGAATTGAAATTAAATTGCAGCAGGGGTTCACAAAAGAACCAAAAGGGGAAATGAGATCTCAGGACTCCAGAGACTAGATAGCAAAGTCTAGATCTCAATTGCCTTCCTAGATCCAAGTTCACAAAGCAATTAACAAGAAATTAAAGAAGAAGCAGTAAAGGAAATGTAATTGAACTCAATTATGCAGAAGAGAAATTAAAGAGATCTTGAATGGAGATTGAGACAGAAATTCCTCAATTCTTCACACCCAAGACTCAAACAAGAAAAGTATAAAGTGCTCAAGCAAGAACGAGGAAGAAGAGAGATCAATTCTCCTCCCCAATTCTCTCAAATCTCAGTTCCTAGCTCTCAATGAAGTCTCAAAATTAAAAATCAAAAGAAGGTTCAAAAGTCAAAAGTAAAGGGCCTCCTAATTACATCAAACTATCTCCTATTTATACACTTTCTATTCTTGGATTTTGGAATTTGGATGGGCTTTTGATTTGGTGAAGAAATGAATTAAATTGGATTTTTAATCCAATTTTTAGCCCATGAGAAAGTGGCTTCCAGGAGGCTGCCCTGCCCTTGTGGAGGGCAGAGCAGGTGATGAGCGAAAAACGATTCGACACAAAACTCACCGGCAAGTGTACCGGGTCGCATCAAGTAATAATAACTCACATGAGTGAGGTCGATCCCACAGGGATTGAAGGATTGAGCAATTTTAGTTTAGTGGTTGAATTAGTCAAGCAAACAAGTGTTGATTGTGTGAATTTGTGTTGACAGAATTTAAATTGCAGAAAATGTAAAGGGGAATGGGTGATTTGCAGAAATTAAAGAGAACTGAAAGTAAAAGAGCTGAATCTTAAAGTGCAAGTAATGTAAATTGCAGAAACTTAAATTGCAAGAAATGTAAATGACTTGAAAATTAAAAGGGGAATGGGATTGGATCTGCAGGAATCACACAAGGAAATTAAAATGGAAACTAGTAGATCTCAGGACCCAAGAGACTAGATAACCAATTCTAGATCTCAATGCCTTCCTAGATCCAAACTCACAAAGCAATTAACAAGAAATTAAAGAGGAAGCAGTAAAGGAATTGGGATTCAACTCAATTATGCAGCAGAGAAATCAAAGAGATCTTAAATGGAGATTGAGACAGAAATTCCTCAATTCTTCACACTCAAGACTCAATTAAAGCTTTGTAGAAAAGAAAACAAGAAATCCCAGAGGAAGAGAATTCAATTCTCCTCCCAGAAACTCTCTCAATTATCAAGTACTCTCTCTCTCAAAAGTTCCTTCGCAAAAAACACAAATCAAAAAGCTCCCAAAAACTTTAAATCCTAAGCTATTTATACACTTTCTTCTAATGATCTTCAAGCCTTGAATTGGGCCTTGGCCTTGATGGAATTGGGTTGCTAGTGGCCTCTGTTGATTGCTCTAGGTGCTGGGAAGAAATCCACTTGTGAACCGGCCATGCAAGTTTCACGTTTGAGCCAACGTTTGAGGCCAAACGTTGACTCAAACGTTGCTGAGTGAATGATGAAGCAGAGGCCAAAGTTGCTGTCATCCACGTTTGGCTCAACGTTTGAGGTCAAACGTGAGCTCAAACGTGGATCCCCCATGCATTCTTTTTAGCCAACGTTTGGCCCAACGTTTGAGGTCAAACGTTGGCGCAAACGTGGCTCAATTATCTCATCAATCAGGGGTGCTCTTCCATGCTCTTATTTGCCAAAATGTCGCCAACGTTTGACCCAATGTTTGAGGTCAAACGTTGGCTCAAACGTCGTTGCCAAAAGCTCACTCTGCCTCCTCTTAGGTGCCAACGTTTGCCTCAACGTTTGAGGTCAAACGTTGGCTCCAACGTTGGCAACAAAAGCTTCTTCTTCGGCCAACGTTTGCCTCAACGTTTGAGGTCAAACGTTGGCCCCAACGTTGCTTCCCAGGGGCTTCTTCTTCAGCCTCTTGCACCCTCCTTCCAAGCTTTGTTTCACCTATCATCAATCAATCAAAATCATCAAAGCTATGCTTCAAATCATGAGAATATTTCTATTCCAAAATATATGACAATTATAACACAATATCTCATGAAAAGGCATCATTTTATACATGATTGATTGAGTCAAAGATAACATGGATTTCAACCCAATTGGCTTACTTATGGCTTAAGAAAGTGCATAAAACTAATTAAGAACAAAGAAAAAGACTAGTAAAACTAGGCTAAGATGACTTGTCATCACAACACCAAACTTAAAACTTGCTTGTCCCCAAGCAAGAAAAGAAATTAAGCTCAAAAATTCTGTCAGATTAGAATGGATTGACGAATGACATGTATGCTCTGTGAGTGAAGTGATTAATTGACAGTGGAATGAACTCTGAATCATATGTTTATGCAAGGGCTTCAGTGTTTACTAGTCCCCACTTCTTGGAAGTCTTAGGTCTTAGGAATTTCACCCAAATGATACTGTGGAGATCTCTTTATAGATAATCACCTTGAAGCAGCTTATGACTTTTGTGTTTTGGCCTTGACTCTAAGTTTCATGTCTCAAAGCGGCTTTTTAGATAAGCTTTCAATCAATACTCCTAAACCAGTTGGTTTTAAGGTATTAGGTGTTAAAGCACCCCAAAGGATTTACTTGCTCAAGCCTCTCTCCTTGACACATCTCGACCACAAGCATTTACTAGGATACTAACTCTTTGAGTTTTCTTCTTTCCTGCCTAGTAATTGATGCTCAGAGCCTTGGGCCATAAGGGAGTGCTCTTGCACTTGAGCCTAGCTTTGACTTCTAAGTGTTTTGTTTTTCAAGCATTTGGCTCGATACATAAACACCACAAGCACTTAGCAAATAGATTGCCATTGGTACTCAGAGCCTTCAGCTTTCTCATTCCTTCCCTTTTTATTTTATTCAAATACTTTTTTTTTTGCTTCTTGGATCAATAGATGTCTGAGAATCTCCACAATACTTCTTTGAATTCTATTTCCTGCCTATGAGCTCCCATGCAGGTTTTCACAAACATGCAGCCTCAATACACATTCTTACAACCAGAACCACCACTTCCCTTAATCTTTTGCTTACCTCACGATAAATTTTTTGATTCCTCAATCCTTCTCTTCAAAGAAATGTTTTCTATTCATATTTTTCCAAACCATGGGTGCAAGCAAAATTTTAAGAATATGGTGCTATGATATACCAATCATCTTAGTTATTGACTACAAGGAAATTATACTAAACAGGGATACAATATCACTTTCAATCATAACAGTTTTGAATATAAGACAGTTACTTAACAATACAACCTGTTGTTGGAGTTTACTTGCTTCACTCCTTCTCAGCACCATTGTTGGTCTTTGCATCCCTCTTTATCTCTTTGGTTGATGGTGCTTAATCCTTCATTAGATTCAAGTGACTGCCTATAATAAACTTTGAAAGTTGCTTGTTCCCCAAGCACTTGAAAAATGGTTAGCATACATGTATGTTTGTAAACTTCAGAACTTAGATTGGTGTGTGAACACCAAACTTAGTTCCTTGCCTTATATAGCAGTTTATACATATGTAGAAAACCACATGTGCTCTTAATAAGAAAACATACTATAAACTAGAAGAGCAAGCTATGAACTAGAAGATAGACTACGAACTAGAAACTAAACGATTGTTAAGTAGCTTCTCTGGTGTTTGGAGCTGGCATTGATTATGCAGAGGGTGAAAATGTATTGAGAATTTTGGTGGAACACCAAACTTAGCATTCTTCACTCTTCCTTAAATTATTTTGGTGTGAAACACCAAACTTAGCTCCTTGCACTATAGATAAAACTACTCTACATTTTTATTGAAATAGCTATGAAAAGAGAACTACCTCAGGTTGGGTTGCCTCCCAACAAGCGCTCTTTTATTGTCACTAGCTTGACATTCTTCAGTCTGTGCTCATGGAAGTTGAGGCTTCTGTTGCCTTTGGTTTCCTCCTTTTGCTATGAGCTTCCTTCCCTCTGTTTCTCTTTCTATCGACTTCTTACTTTCCTCTACAACTTCCTTCTCTTTCAACCCAACATCCTTCTCATGGCTCTTTGGGTTCAAAATTCCCTTCTTCTCACCCAATTCAGCAAGGTTTTGAACCAGTTGTTCCATCTGCCTTTCAAGTCTTCCGAGTGAGGCCTCTTGGTTCTTGCTTATCATATCTTGATGTTTCTTTATTCCTTCCTGCTCTATTGCCATCATTTCTTGAATTTTCATGAACCTTTCCATAAGCATTTCTGGAGCATAGATTCTTTGAAAGGTTGGAAGTGGTTGTGGCTGTGTCAATTGTGGTGGTCGATGAAAGTCATCTTGGGTGAGTGGTGAGGTAGGATGGGCTTGAAAGGGTGTGTGTTGGGGTTGTGAGTGATTATTGTTGATATGGGGGTATGTTTGCAGGTTTGGGAGATTGGGGTTGTTGTAGTTGAGGTCCCTTTGTCTTTGATTTTGGTTTTCACCCTCCTTCCAGTTGGGTTTAATTCTCCAGGGTGGGATGTACACATCATTCTGAGACTGGTATTGGGGCCTGCTAGGGTGGTTTTGGTTGTTTGTGATCATGGGTTTGCCTATGTTAGAACTTCTCTGTTCTTGATGTTGGTGCTCCCCCATTCTTATATAAGAATGTGGCTTCCATGGTGGAAATTGTGCATTCACTGTAGTAGAATGTAGGAAATCAATTTGTCTAGCTATTGATTCCAATTGTTGCTGAGTTTGCTGGTGTAACTGTTTGTTTTGATTCATGATTGCCTTCACTCCTTCAGGATTCATTGCATTCTGTAGTTTCTCAAATGAGTGTTGATCATTGACTCTTTTGTCATTGAATTCTGCAGATCCTTGGCAGGTTGCTGCTACTTCGAGAATACCATCTGAGAAGTGATCTACCGCTTTTCTTGTTTCTGAGGTTAATCCTTCATAGAAAGCTTGGAAACCCACTTTGTCATTTGCTTTCTTGTATCTTTCCCATGCTTTGAACAATGGTTCTTCCTCTCCTTGTATGAATGGGTATATTTCCTCTTTTATCTTGATGTTTTGTTGGGATGGGGAGAATTTAGTTAGAAACTTGGCAACCAAATCATCCCAACTAGTGATACTTCCTTGGGGAAAGGTTTCAAGCCATTGTGCTGCTTCATCCCTCAGTGAGAACGAAAATAACAAGAGTTTATAGGTGTCATAATTTACCCCATCAAGACTGACAGCACCACAAGTCTTCAGAAAGATGGAAATGTGCTGTGTCGGATCCTCCCATGGATTTCCACCATAGGAGCATTCGTTCTTGATTCGTGAAATGAGTTGCGGCTTCATGTTGTGGTGTTCTTCTTTCTCAGAAATTTCTTCTTCAAAGATAGCCTTCCCTCTTGCCTCTCTTCTTTCCTGTGACATATAAATCAACAAGCGGAACACACAGTGATATTTTTGGAAATTGAGTGTAGTCAGTTGAGACAAAACTTCAAACAGTTAGTGGGTTAGTAGAAGCAAATCCTCGAACAGTTAGTGGGTTAGCCAAAATTAAAGAAAAAGTGCTTGATCTAAACTACCACCTCACGTAATCATTGTCAATCTAATCAATCCCCGCAACGGCGCCAAAAACTTGATGAGCGAAAAACGATTCGACACAAAACTCACCGGCAAGTGTACCGGGTCGCATCAAGTAATAATAACTCACATGAGTGAGGTCGATCCCACAGGGATTGAAGGATTGAGCAATTTTAGTTTAGTGGTTGAATTAGTCAAGCAAACAAGTGTTGATTGTGTGAATTTGTGTTGACAGAATTTAAATTGCAGAAAATATAAAGGGGAATGGGTGATTTGCAGAAATTAAAGAGAACTGAAAGTAAAAGAGCTGAATCTTAAAGTGCAAGTAATGTAAATTGCAGAAACTTAAATTGCAAGAAATGTAAATGACTTGAAAATTAAAAGGGGAATGGGATTGGATCTGCAGGAATCACACAAGGAAATTAAAATGGAAACTAGTAGATCTCAGGACCCAAGAGACTAGATAACCAATTCTAGATCTCAATGCCTTCCTAGATCCAAACTCACAAAGCAATTAACAAGAAATTAAAGAGGAAGCAGTAAAGGAATTGGGATTCAACTCAATTATGCAGCAGAGAAATCAAAGAGATCTTAAATGGAGATTGAGACAGAAATTCCTCAATTCTTCACACTCAAGACTCAATTAAAGCTTTGTAGAAAAGAAAACAAGAAATCCCAGAGGAAGAGAATTCAATTCTCCTCCCAGAAACTCTCTCAATTATCAAGTACTCTCTCTCTCAAAAGTTCCTTCGCAAAAATCACAAATCAAAAAGCTCCCAAAAACTTTAAATCCTAAGCTATTTATACACTTTCTTCTAATGATCTTCAAGCCTTGAATTGGGCCTTGGCCTTGATGGAATTGGGTTGCTAGTGGCCTCTGTTGATTGCTCTAGGTGCTGGGAAGAAATCCACTTGTGAACCGGCCATGCAAGTTTCACGTTTGAGCCAACGTTTGAGGCCAAACGTTGACTCAAACGTTGCTGAGTGAATGATGAAGCAGAGGCCAAAGTTGCTGTCATCCACGTTTGGCTCAACGTTTGAGGTCAAACGTGAGCTCAAACGTGGATCCCCCATGCATTCTTTTTAGCCAACGTTTGGCCCAACGTTTGAGGTCAAACGTTGGCGCAAACGTGGCTCAATTATCTCATCAATCAGGGGTGCTCTTCCATGCTCTTATTTGCCAAAATGTCGCCAACGTTTGACCCAATGTTTGAGGTCAAACGTTGGCTCAAACGTCGTTGCCAAAAGCTCACTCTGCCTCCTCTTAGGTGCCAACGTTTGCCTCAACGTTTGAGGTCAAACGTTGGCTCCAACGTTGGCAACAAAAGCTTCTTCTTCGGCCAACGTTTGCCTCAACGTTTGAGGTCAAACGTTGGCCCCAACGTTGCTTCCCAGGGGCTTCTTCTTCAGCCTCTTGCACCCTCCTTCCAAGCTTTGTTTCACCTATCATCAATCAATCAAAATCATCAAAGCTATGCTTCAAATCATGAGAATATTTCTATTCCAAAATATATGACAATTATAACACAATATCTCATGAAAAGGCATCATTTTATACATGATTGATTGAGTCAAAGATAACATGGATTTCAACCCAATTGGCTTACTTATGGCTTAAGAAAGTGCATAAAACTAATTAAGAACAAAGAAAAAGACTAGTAAAACTAGGCTAAGATGACTTGTCATCACAACACCAAACTTAAAACTTGCTTGTCCCCAAGCAAGAAAAGAAATTAAGCTCAAAAATTCTGTCAGATTAGAATGGATTGACGAATGACATGTATGCTCTGTGAGTGAAGTGATTAATTGACAGTGGAATGAACTCTGAATCATATGTTTATGCAAGGGCTTCAGTGTTTACTAGTCCCCACTTCTTGGAAGTCTTAGGTCTTAGGAATTTCACCCAAATGATACTGTGGAGATCTCTTTATAGATAATCACCTTGAAGCAGCTTATGACTTTTGTGTTTTGGCCTTGACTCTAAGTGTCATGTCTCAAAGCGGCTTTTTAGATAAGCTTTCAATCAATACTCCTAAACCAGTTGGTTTTAAGGTATTAGGTGTTAAAGCACCCCAAAGGATTTACTTGCTCAAGCCTCTCTCCTTGACACATCTCGACCACAAGCATTTACTAGGATACTAACTCTTTGAGTTTTCTTCTTTCCTGCCTAGTAATTGATGCTCAGAGCCTTGGGCCATAAGGGAGTGCTCTTGCACTTGAGCCTAGCTTTGACTTCTAAGTGTTTTGTTTTTCAAGCATTTGGCTCGATACATAAACACCACAAGCACTTAGCAAATAGATTGCCATTGGTACTCAGAGCCTTCAGCTTTCTCATTCCTTCCCTTTTTATTTTATTCAAATACTTTTTTTTTTTGCTTCTTGGATCAATAGATGTCTGAGAATCTCCACAATACTTCTTTGAATTCTATTTCCTGCCTATGAGCTCCCATGCAGGTTTTCACAAACATGCAGCCTCAATACACATTCTTACAACCAGAACCACCACTTCCCTTAATCTTTTGCTTACCTCACGATAAATTTTTTGATTCCTCAATCCTTCTCTTCAAAGAAATGTTTTCTATTCATATTTTTCCAAACCATGGGTGCAAGCAAAATTTTAAGAATATGGTGCTATGATATACCAATCATCTTAGTTATTGACTACAAGGAAATTATACTAAACAGGGATACAATATCACTTTCAATCATAACAGTTTTGAATATAAGACAGTTACTTAACAATACAACCTGTTGTTGGAGTTTACTTGCTTCACTCCTTCTCAGCACCATTGTTGGTCTTTGCATCCCTCTTTATCTCTTTGGTTGATGGTGCTTAATCCTTCATTAGATTCAAGTGACTGCCTATAATAAACTTTGAAAGTTGCTTGTTCCCCAAGCACTTGAAAAATGGTTAGCATACATGTATGTTTGTAAACTTCAGAACTTAGATTGGTGTGTGAACACCAAACTTAGTTCCTTGCCTTATATAGCAGTTTATACATATGTAGAAAACCACATGTGCTCTTAATAAGAAAACATACTA
The DNA here is from genome assembly GCF_003086295.3 of Arachis hypogaea. NCBI lineage: Eukaryota > Viridiplantae > Streptophyta > Magnoliopsida > Fabales > Fabaceae > Arachis > Arachis hypogaea. The sequence continues at coordinate 67,970,884 of NC_092036.1, forward strand.
TAAACTAGAAGAGCAAGCTATGAACTAGAAGATAGACTACGAACTAGAAACTAAACGATTGTTAAGTAGCTTCTCTGGTGTTTGGAGCTGGCATTGATTATGCAGAGGGTGAAAATGTATTGAGAATTTTGGTGGAACACCAAACTTAGCATTCTTCACTCTTCCTTAAATTATTTTGGTGTGAAACACCAAACTTAGCTCCTTGCACTATAGATAAAACTACTCTACATTTTTATTGAAATAGCTATGAAAAGAGAACTACCTCAGGTTGGGTTGCCTCCCAACAAGCGCTCTTTTATTGTCACTAGCTTGACATTCTTCAGTCTGTGCTCATGGAAGTTGAGGCTTCTGTTGCCTTTGGTTTCCTCCTTTTGCTATGAGCTTCCTTCCCTCTGTTTCTCTTTCTATCGACTTCTTACTTTCCTCTACAACTTCCTTCTCTTTCAACCCAACATCCTTCTCATGGCTCTTTGGGTTCAAAATTCCCTTCTTCTCACCCAATTCAGCAAGGTTTTGAACCAGTTGTTCCATCTGCCTTTCAAGTCTTCCGAGTGAGGCCTCTTGGTTCTTGCTTATCATATCTTGATGTTTCTTTATTCCTTCCTGCTCTATTGCCATCATTTCTTGAATTTTCATGAACCTTTCCATAAGCATTTCTGGAGCATAGATTCTTTGAAAGGTTGGAAGTGGTTGTGGCTGTGTCAATTGTGGTGGTCGATGAAAGTCATCTTGGGTGAGTGGTGAGGTAGGATGGGCTTGAAAGGGTGTGTGTTGGGGTTGTGAGTGATTATTGTTGATATGGGGGTATGTTTGCAGGTTTGGGAGATTGGGGTTGTTGTAGTTGAGGTCCCTTTGTCTTTGATTTTGGTTTTCACCCTCCTTCCAGTTGGGTTTAATTCTCCAGGGTGGGATGTACACATCATTCTGAGACTGGTATTGGGGCCTGCTAGGGTGGTTTTGGTTGTTTGTGATCATGGGTTTGCCTATGTTAGAACTTCTCTGTTCTTGATGTTGGTGCTCCCCCATTCTTATATAAGAATGTGGCTTCCATGGTGGAAATTGTGCATTCACTGTAGTAGAATGTAGGAAATCAATTTGTCTAGCTATTGATTCCAATTGTTGCTGAGTTTGCTGGTGTAACTGTTTGTTTTGATTCATGATTGCCTTCACTCCTTCAGGATTCATTGCATTCTGTAGTTTCTCAAATGAGTGTTGATCATTGACTCTTTTGTCATTGAATTCTGCAGATCCTTGGCAGGTTGCTGCTACTTCGAGAATACCATCTGAGAAGTGATCTACCGCTTTTCTTGTTTCTGAGGTTAATCCTTCATAGAAAGCTTGGAAACCCACTTTGTCATTTGCTTTCTTGTATCTTTCCCATGCTTTGAACAATGGTTCTTCCTCTCCTTGTATGAATGGGTATATTTCCTCTTTTATCTTGATGTTTTGTTGGGATGGGGAGAATTTAGTTAGAAACTTGGCAACCAAATCATCCCAACTAGTGATACTTCCTTGGGGAAAGGTTTCAAGCCATTGTGCTGCTTCATCCCTCAGTGAGAACGAAAATAACAAGAGTTTATAGGTGTCATAATTTACCCCATCAAGACTGACAGCACCACAAGTCTTCAGAAAGATGGAAATGTGCTGTGTCGGATCCTCCCATGGATTTCCACCATAGGAGCATTCGTTCTTGATTCGTGAAATGAGTTGCGGCTTCATGTTGTGGTGTTCTTCTTTCTCAGAAATTTCTTCTTCAAAGATAGCCTTCCCTCTTGCCTCTCTTCTTTCCTGTGACATATAAATCAACAAGCGGAACACACAGTGATATTTTTGGAAATTGAGTGTAGTCAGTTGAGACAAAACTTCAAACAGTTAGTGGGTTAGTAGAAGCAAATCCTCGAACAGTTAGTGGGTTAGCCAAAATTAAAGAAAAAGTGCTTGATCTAAACTACCACCTCACGTAATCATTGTCAATCTAATCAATCCCCGCAACGGCGCCAAAAACTTGATGAGCGAAAAACGATTCGACACAAAACTCACCGGCAAGTGTACCGGGTCGCATCAAGTAATAATAACTCACATGAGTGAGGTCGATCCCACAGGGATTGAAGGATTGAGCAATTTTAGTTTAGTGGTTGAATTAGTCAAGCAAACAAGTGTTGATTGTGTGAATTTGTGTTGACAGAATTTAAATTGCAGAAAATATAAAGGGGAATGGGTGATTTGCAGAAATTAAAGAGAACTGAAAGTAAAAGAGCTGAATCTTAAAGTGCAAGTAATGTAAATTGCAGAAACTTAAATTGCAAGAAATGTAAATGACTTGAAAATTAAAAGGGGAATGGGATTGGATCTGCAGGAATCACACAAGGAAATTAAAATGGAAACTAGTAGATCTCAGGACCCAAGAGACTAGATAACCAATTCTAGATCTCAATGCCTTCCTAGATCCAAACTCACAAAGCAATTAACAAGAAATTAAAGAGGAAGCAGTAAAGGAATTGGGATTCAACTCAATTATGCAGCAGAGAAATCAAAGAGATCTTAAATGGAGATTGAGACAGAAATTCCTCAATTCTTCACACTCAAGACTCAATTAAAGCTTTGTAGAAAAGAAAACAAGAAATCCCAGAGGAAGAGAATTCAATTCTCCTCCCAGAAACTCTCTCAATTATCAAGTACTCTCTCTCTCAAAAGTTCCTTCGCAAAAAACACAAATCAAAAAGCTCCCAAAAACTTTAAATCCTAAGCTATTTATACACTTTCTTCTAATGATCTTCAAGCCTTGAATTGGGCCTTGGCCTTGATGGAATTGGGTTGCTAGTGGCCTCTGTTGATTGCTCTAGGTGCTGGGAAGAAATCCACTTGTGAACCGGCCATGCAAGTTTCACGTTTGAGCCAACGTTTGAGGCCAAACGTTGACTCAAACGTTGCTGAGTGAATGATGAAGCAGAGGCCAAAGTTGCTGTCATCCACGTTTGGCTCAACGTTTGAGGTCAAACGTGAGCTCAAACGTGGATCCCCCATGCATTCTTTTTAGCCAACGTTTGGCCCAACGTTTGAGGTCAAACGTTGGCGCAAACGTGGCTCAATTATCTCATCAATCAGGGGTGCTCTTCCATGCTCTTATTTGCCAAAATGTCGCCAACGTTTGACCCAATGTTTGAGGTCAAACGTTGGCTCAAACGTCGTTGCCAAAAGCTCACTCTGCCTCCTCTTAGGTGCCAACGTTTGCCTCAACGTTTGAGGTCAAACGTTGGCTCCAACGTTGGCAACAAAAGCTTCTTCTTCGGCCAACGTTTGCCTCAACGTTTGAGGTCAAACGTTGGCCCCAACGTTGCTTCCCAGGGGCTTCTTCTTCAGCCTCTTGCACCCTCCTTCCAAGCTTTGTTTCACCTATCATCAATCAATCAAAATCATCAAAGCTATGCTTCAAATCATGAGAATATTTCTATTCCAAAATATATGACAATTATAACACAATATCTCATGAAAAGGCATCATTTTATACATGATTGATTGAGTCAAAGATAACATGGATTTCAACCCAATTGGCTTACTTATGGCTTAAGAAAGTGCATAAAACTAATTAAGAACAAAGAAAAAGACTAGTAAAACTAGGCTAAGATGACTTGTCATCACAACACCAAACTTAAAACTTGCTTGTCCCCAAGCAAGAAAAGAAATTAAGCTCAAAAATTCTGTCAGATTAGAATGGATTGACGAATGACATGTATGCTCTGTGAGTGAAGTGATTAATTGACAGTGGAATGAACTCTGAATCATATGTTTATGCAAGGGCTTCAGTGTTTACTAGTCCCCACTTCTTGGAAGTCTTAGGTCTTAGGAATTTCACCCAAATGATACTGTGGAGATCTCTTTATAGATAATCACCTTGAAGCAGCTTATGACTTTTGTGTTTTGGCCTTGACTCTAAGTTTCATGTCTCAAAGCGGCTTTTTAGATAAGCTTTCAATCAATACTCCTAAACCAGTTGGTTTTAAGGTATTAGGTGTTAAAGCACCCCAAAGGATTTACTTGCTCAAGCCTCTCTCCTTGACACATCTCGACCACAAGCATTTACTAGGATACTAACTCTTTGAGTTTTCTTCTTTCCTGCCTAGTAATTGATGCTCAGAGCCTTGGGCCATAAGGGAGTGCTCTTGCACTTGAGCCTAGCTTTGACTTCTAAGTGTTTTGTTTTTCAAGCATTTGGCTCGATACATAAACACCACAAGCACTTAGCAAATAGATTGCCATTGGTACTCAGAGCCTTCAGCTTTCTCATTCCTTCCCTTTTTATTTTATTCAAATACTTTTTTTTTTGCTTCTTGGATCAATAGATGTCTGAGAATCTCCACAATACTTCTTTGAATTCTATTTCCTGCCTATGAGCTCCCATGCAGGTTTTCACAAACATGCAGCCTCAATACACATTCTTACAACCAGAACCACCACTTCCCTTAATCTTTTGCTTACCTCACGATAAATTTTTTGATTCCTCAATCCTTCTCTTCAAAGAAATGTTTTCTATTCATATTTTTCCAAACCATGGGTGCAAGCAAAATTTTAAGAATATGGTGCTATGATATACCAATCATCTTAGTTATTGACTACAAGGAAATTATACTAAACAGGGATACAATATCACTTTCAATCATAACAGTTTTGAATATAAGACAGTTACTTAACAATACAACCTGTTGTTGGAGTTTACTTGCTTCACTCCTTCTCAGCACCATTGTTGGTCTTTGCATCCCTCTTTATCTCTTTGGTTGATGGTGCTTAATCCTTCATTAGATTCAAGTGACTGCCTATAATAAACTTTGAAAGTTGCTTGTTCCCCAAGCACTTGAAAAATGGTTAGCATACATGTATGTTTGTAAACTTCAGAACTTAGATTGGTGTGTGAACACCAAACTTAGTTCCTTGCCTTATATAGCAGTTTATACATATGTAGAAAACCACATGTGCTCTTAATAAGAAAACATACTATAAACTAGAAGAGCAAGCTATGAACTAGAAGATAGACTACGAACTAGAAACTAAACGATTGTTAAGTAGCTTCTCTGGTGTTTGGAGCTGGCATTGATTATGCAGAGGGTGAAAATGTATTGAGAATTTTGGTGGAACACCAAACTTAGCATTCTTCACTCTTCCTTAAATTATTTTGGTGTGAAACACCAAACTTAGCTCCTTGCACTATAGATAAAACTACTCTACATTTTTATTGAAATAGCTATGAAAAGAGAACTACCTCAGGTTGGGTTGCCTCCCAACAAGCGCTCTTTTATTGTCACTAGCTTGACATTCTTCAGTCTGTGCTCATGGAAGTTGAGGCTTCTGTTGCCTTTGGTTTCCTCCTTTTGCTATGAGCTTCCTTCCCTCTGTTTCTCTTTCTATCGACTTCTTACTTTCCTCTACAACTTCCTTCTCTTTCAACCCAACATCCTTCTCATGGCTCTTTGGGTTCAAAATTCCCTTCTTCTCACCCAATTCAGCAAGGTTTTGAACCAGTTGTTCCATCTGCCTTTCAAGTCTTCCGAGTGAGGCCTCTTGGTTCTTGCTTATCATATCTTGATGTTTCTTTATTCCTTCCTGCTCTATTGCCATCATTTCTTGAATTTTCATGAACCTTTCCATAAGCATTTCTGGAGCATAGATTCTTTGAAAGGTTGGAAGTGGTTGTGGCTGTGTCAATTGTGGTGGTCGATGAAAGTCATCTTGGGTGAGTGGTGAGGTAGGATGGGCTTGAAAGGGTGTGTGTTGGGGTTGTGAGTGATTATTGTTGATATGGGGGTATGTTTGCAGGTTTGGGAGATTGGGGTTGTTGTAGTTGAGGTCCCTTTGTCTTTGATTTTGGTTTTCACCCTCCTTCCAGTTGGGTTTAATTCTCCAGGGTGGGATGTACACATCATTCTGAGACTGGTATTGGGGCCTGCTAGGGTGGTTTTGGTTGTTTGTGATCATGGGTTTGCCTATGTTAGAACTTCTCTGTTCTTGATGTTGGTGCTCCCCCATTCTTATATAAGAATGTGGCTTCCATGGTGGAAATTGTGCATTCACTGTAGTAGAATGTAGGAAATCAATTTGTCTAGCTATTGATTCCAATTGTTGCTGAGTTTGCTGGTGTAACTGTTTGTTTTGATTCATGATTGCCTTCACTCCTTCAGGATTCATTGCATTCTGTAGTTTCTCAAATGAGTGTTGATCATTGACTCTTTTGTCATTGAATTCTGCAGATCCTTGGCAGGTTGCTGCTACTTCGAGAATACCATCTGAGAAGTGATCTACCGCTTTTCTTGTTTCTGAGGTTAATCCTTCATAGAAAGCTTGGAAACCCACTTTGTCATTTGCTTTCTTGTATCTTTCCCATGCTTTGAACAATGGTTCTTCCTCTCCTTGTATGAATGGGTATATTTCCTCTTTTATCTTGATGTTTTGTTGGGATGGGGAGAATTTAGTTAGAAACTTGGCAACCAAATCATCCCAACTAGTGATACTTCCTTGGGGAAAGGTTTCAAGCCATTGTGCTGCTTCATCCCTCAGTGAGAACGAAAATAACAAGAGTTTATAGGTGTCATAATTTACCCCATCAAGACTGACAGCACCACAAGTCTTCAGAAAGATGGAAATGTGCTGTGTCGGATCCTCCCATGGATTTCCACCATAGGAGCATTCGTTCTTGATTCGTGAAATGAGTTGCGGCTTCATGTTGTGGTGTTCTTCTTTCTCAGAAATTTCTTCTTCAAAGATAGCCTTCCCTCTTGCCTCTCTTCTTTCCTGTGACATATAAATCAACAAGCGGAACACACAGTGATATTTTTGGAAATTGAGTGTAGTCAGTTGAGACAAAACTTCAAACAGTTAGTGGGTTAGTAGAAGCAAATCCTCGAACAGTTAGTGGGTTAGCCAAAATTAAAGAAAAAGTGCTTGATCTAAACTACCACCTCACGTAATCATTGTCAATCTAATCAATCCCCGCAACGGCGCCAAAAACTTGATGAGCGAAAAACGATTCGACACAAAACTCACCGGCAAGTGTACCGGGTCGCATCAAGTAATAATAACTCACATGAGTGAGGTCGATCCCACAGGGATTGAAGGATTGAGCAATTTTAGTTTAGTGGTTGAATTAGTCAAGCAAACAAGTGTTGATTGTGTGAATTTGTGTTGACAGAATTTAAATTGCAGAAAATATAAAGGGGAATGGGTGATTTGCAGAAATTAAAGAGAACTGAAAGTAAAAGAGCTGAATCTTAAAGTGCAAGTAATGTAAATTGCAGAAACTTAAATTGCAAGAAATGTAAATGACTTGAAAATTAAAAGGGGAATGGGATTGGATCTGTAGGAATCACACAAGGAAATTAAAATGGAAACTAGTAGATCTCAGGACCCAAGAGACTAGATAACCAATTCTAGATCTCAATGCCTTCCTAGATCCAAACTCACAAAGCAATTAACAAGAAATTAAAGAGGAAGCAGTAAAGGAATTGGGATTCAACTCAATTATGCAGCAGAGAAATCAAAGAGATCTTAAATGGAGATTGAGACAGAAATTCCTCAATTCTTCACACTCAAGACTCAATTAAAGCTTTGTAGAAAAGAAAACAAGAAATCCCAGAGGAAGAGAATTCAATTCTCCTCCCAGAAACTCTCTCAATTATCAAGTACTCTCTCTCTCAAAAGTTCCTTCGCAAAAATCACAAATCAAAAAGCTCCCAAAAACTTTAAATCCTAAGCTATTTATACACTTTCTTCTAATGATCTTCAAGCCTTGAATTGGGCCTTGGCCTTGATGGAATTGGGTTGCTAGTGGCCTCTGTTGATTGCTCTAGGTGCTGGGAAGAAATCCACTTGTGAACCGGCCATGCAAGTTTCACGTTTGAGCCAACGTTTGAGGCCAAACGTTGACTCAAACGTTGCTGAGTGAATGATGAAGCAGAGGCCAAAGTTGCTGTCATCCACGTTTGCCTCAACGTTTGAGGTCAAACTGACGAATGGATTTTTGACGGTTTAGAATTTCTCAAATAAAATCTCGTCGAAGTATAGTCTCTAAACCAACAATAATCCTTTCATACAAAAATTTGTTTGTCACAAGTACAAACCCCTAAAATCTATAAACCGAAGTATTTAAACCTCGGGTCGTTCTCCCTAGGATTTACAATAAAGTGTCTTGTTATTGGTTGTGAGTTATAATTGGGGTTTTTAAGATTTTAGACAAAAAAATATAAATGGCAAGGGAAATAACCTAACAACTAATAAAGCTCTTGGCAAGATATGAGAAATAGAAGTCCTATCCTAGTTATCCTCCTCAATTGTGATAACAAATTATCCATTACTCCCACTTAGTTAACCTCTAACCATGGAGGGAAGTCAAGTGGATGAATCAATTTGATTCCTCAAGTCCTAATCAACTCCTAAAGGAAAGACTAGCTTTAGAGGTATTCAAATCAATTAGTAACTTCTAATTATCAATCAACAAAAGGATTAGATAACTCGAGAGTCACTAATTACTCAACCAAAGCCAAGAGGAACAAAAGCTACACTAAAATCCTACCAAGCATTTCATCAAACACTTGGAAGGTACAAAAGAAAAGCAAAGCAATTTGACAACAAGAAGAGAATCTAACAACAATTATTGAAAGAAGTTAACAACAACAATCAAAAGAAACACTATTATTATGAATTACCTTGAATTGAATTGAAAGAAAGTAGAAGGAACAATACTAGATCTACAACAAAATATAAGAACAACATAAAAGAGATTAAACCAAAAGAGTAGGAGAAGAATGAATGTAACTACAAGGAATTGAGAAGATAGAAGTAGAAGAAGATGAATCTAAATCTAGATCTAAGAACTAAACCTAATCATAATCCTAATTCTAGAGAGAAGTGAGAGCTTCTCTCTCTAGAAACTAGTTCTAAAACTAAACTATGACTAATGGTAACTAACATATGTTTCCCTCTTCACTCCTTGGGTTAAATAGCATCAGAAATGAGTTGGATTGGGCCCACAAGGCTTCTAAAATCGCTGGCCACGTTTTGCTTCAAGTGGACTAGGTGGCAGCAACGGCGCGTGCGCGTACTATGCGCGTGCGCGCCACCATACTTGTAGCAACTATGGCAAATCTTATATCGTTTCGAAGCCCCGGATGTTATCTTTCTAACCCAACTGGAACCGCATCATTTGGACCTCTGTAGCTCAAGTTATGGTCGTTTAAGTGCGAAGAGGTCGGCTTGACAGCTTTCCGGTTCTTTCATTTCTTCATGAGTTCTCCAACTTTTCATGCTTTCTTTCTTCATTCCCTTGATCCAATCTTTGCCTCCTAAATCTGAAATCACTTAACAAACATATCAAGGCATCTAATGGAATCAAGGTGAATTAGATTTAGCTATTTTAAGGCCTAAAAAGCATGTTTTCACTCTTAAGCACAATTAAAGGAGAATATACAAAACCATGCTATTTTATTGAATAAATGTGGGTGAAAGGTGATAAAATTCCCTAAAATCAATACAAGATAAACCCTAAAAATGGGGTTTGTCAACCTCCCCACACTTAAACCAAGCATGTCCTCATGCTTAAGCCAAGAGAAAGCAAAGGGATCAACATTTATTCAATGTAAATAAACTATATGCAACCTAAACTATATGCAACTAAATGCGAAATGGTTTTACCTACTTGGTTAAAAATAAATCAATCTCCAAGACATATATGCACAAATAGGGCCAAGATCATATAACGATTCATGAGTCCTACCAATTTAAATATAAAAGTGAAGTTCAAGAAGACTTGCAAGAAGAATGCTCATGAAAGCCGGGAATCAAGGAATTGAGCATCGAACCCTCACCGGAAGTGTTTGCACTCTAGTCGCTCGGTGTTTGGGGTTGATTCTCTCAATTCTCCCCTAACCATGCTTTCCAAGATTTGTTTTTCATCTAACAATCAACAATTATTTCATGCATGCATACAATTATCATGAGGTCTTTCCTTTAGGTTGTAATGGGGCTAGGGTCAAGGTAGGGTCATATATGGCTAGTGGACTAGGATTTGGTTCTTTGATTAGCTTAAACCTTCCCACCTAACCTATATAATGACCTATACAATTAAGTACTAAACTAACTACCCATTCCTCACTTTTTCACATACTCATGCATTTCCTTTTTGATTCACATTCCATATGCATTGATTCTTTATTGTTTGAGCTTCACTTTGGGGCATTTTGTCCCCTTTATTGCTTTTCTTTTTCTTTCTTTTTCTATATACATTTTCTTTTCTTTTTCTTTTTCTTTTTCTTTTTTTTTCTTTTTTCTTTTTTAACTTTTATTTCTTTTTTTTTTCAAACTATATACAAGAACATCAATGCATAAGGTCTATACATTTAATCAATACATGAGCATGTACCCAATTCCCCAATATAAAAATACAAAACACAAACACCTTTTTATCCCAACCAATGTCCCAAAGTCTTCCCACTCTTGGATGACACTCACACTCACTAGCCTAAGCCAATCAAAGATCCAAATAAGGACTTTTATTGTTTTTCGCTTTAAGGCTTGTAATGTGCTGAATTAAGAACAAAGTGGGTTAATCATAGGCTCAAATTTGGCTAACAAAGGAAGATAAAAGGTAAGGCTATTTGGGTAAGTGAGCTAATGAAATGATGACCTCAATCATATAAATGCATGAATACAAGGAATAATGGGACATATAGATTCAAACAAATCAAGGATTACAATCATAGAAAGAGAATAATGCACACAAGAAGGGAAAATAAGTGGTTATAAGATGTAACCACACCATTAGGCTCAAATCTCACTTGCTTGTGTTCTTAGCTCAAAAAACCATGTTCCAAAATACATTCTTTCAAGCAAGTTCCACAAATTTTCTTTTTCAAATTGGTAGGGTGTCCTAAAACAGTTTCTTGGAAAGGAAATCATCACCCTAACCAAGTAGTCCTAATAAGAAAGAAGTGGTAAAAATATGTATAAATTCTAACTAACATGCAACCTATCATGCAATGCAATAGCTAGCTAACATTGATGTTGAAAAAGGAAATTGTTACCCATGGAGATCGGTCGGACGACCTCCCCACACTTGAAGATTGCACCGTCCTCGGTGCATGCAAAGAAGAGCAAGGTGGACGGGTTGTTACAATTGATGAGCTCCTCAAATGGTAGTGCGGATGACTTGTTTGTTGCCCCATTTAGAAGCTTTCCTTTTCTTCCGTATTGGTGGCCAACCCAAAAGGAAAGAAAGAAAGAAAATTAAGCCAATAACAAAGAGATCAAGGCAATTAGAACATAGGCGGGGGCTAATGCCAAATAAGAGTATGATTCCCTACTACATGGTAGCTACAACATGTGAGTGAGAAAACAATATAAGCTAATGGCATATCAATGATACTTGATGCAAGAGTAAAGTTAAAGCATGAAAAACATATTGAGCATCAAGATCAAATAAGAATTGACACAAACAAGATTAGTGATAAGCATGAGGGCATTTGGTCCCAACCTAACTCAATGATGATGAAGCACAAAAACAAAGGACAATGAGTTAGGAAGGACTAAAGCACTACCTTGTATGTGGAACAAAATATTTCAATTAATGTTAAACAGGTCACAAAGCGCCAAGATAAAGCAAGAGAGTCTCAATAATTGAGTATAAGAATTCAACACCATTATTGAAATGACTTAGAAAAAAACGAAAACATGCTACAAAAACTAAATGAAAATGGGAGGAGTAGAAGTATGCGAATGTGATAAGCAAAAGAAAATGGAAGGGGAGAAAAAAAAAACTCTTTTTTTTTAACCGACGTGTGCGCGTCATGCACGTTTACGCGTCGATGGGTATATTGGTCTAAGGACGCGTACGCGCTGTGTGCGCGCATGCGTGCATCGAGTTAGGCCGGAGGCATAATGTCGGCCCAAGTCTGGCACAACTCTCGGGTAGAAGTACCAGGAGTGTGGATCGTGCAACCGACGCGCGCGCGCACAGTGCGCGTGCGCGTGCATTGCGAATGTAAGATGATGTGCGCGTACGCGCCAAGTGCACGCACGCGTGCATAGACTTGTGCCTTAGGCCCAATGTTCGCACAGTGCAGGCCTAACTCTCGGGTTTTTGGCTGGAGGTGAAATTTTGCATCCACGCGTACGCGTACAGTGCGCGTCCGCGTGGGTGGTCGAAAAATGCTCAGGTGCGCGTACGCGTCATGTGCGCGCACGCGTGGATGGTGTTCTGTTTTTCAAAATATCTTTTTTTTTTTTAAGTTCTTGCACCAATCCAAGCCTTTCAATCCTCCAAACAGCTACCAAAACACCCTAGAACCTTATTTAACATACTATACTACTAACTAAACTCAATAAAACAATAAAAACAAGAAATTAAACTAATTCTACCAATATTTTCAAAAGATAAAAATGAAAATGAGAATCTACCTACAATGGTAACTCAATTCACTTATTAACAAACTAAAAGAGTATGGAAAGAGTTTACCATGGTAGGGTGTCTCCCACCTAGCACTTTTAGTTTAAGTCCTTAAGTTGGACTTATGGGGAGCTCTTCTCAAGGTGGCTTGTGCTTGTACTCATCTTGGAACTTCCACCAATGCTTGAATCTCCAATAAGCTCCATTCTTCAATTTCAATATCTTCAAGCTTTGATGGAGTTCTCCACAAACCATGAGCTCCCAAATTTGATTTTCATTGTGCGATCCGGGATCCCACACTTTGTTTTGACACCCGTCCTTAGATTGATCGTCATTATTCCATCCGGGTGGTATGGCCTTGGAATTCTCAAAGAAACCTCCAAACAACTTCCTAGACCCATGCCATTTGGTTCCACACCAACCATTGCTCTTGAATTTTGAGCTTACAACCGTCATGAGCTTAGGATGATGTTTCCAACCACTACACAACTCTCTTATACTTTTGACTCCACAAAGAGCTCTAAGTTGACCATCATTTTCAATTAAACCATATTCAAGTGAGAAAGTAAAGCTTAGGGATAAGAATTTTACCCACTTGAATGTTGTTTTGGATGGTGACTTGGGAAGGGAGACCTCCCCACACTTAGACAATGCAAGGTCTACTACTTTAGGCTCTTCTTTAGTTATTTCCACCTCTTCACAAGCTTCTTCAATTTCAACCTCATCCCCTTTGTTACGTGGCTTGGTGTTGTCTTCAAGAGCTTCATCTTGTTTAATGGGAGGTGATTCAACTTTGGATAGGAATTCATTGATGAATGAGTTCATCTCTTGCTCAACCTCTTCATATTCTTCAATTTCAATATATACCATGCCATTTTCGTTATCCTTGGGAGGTTGTGCACACTCTTTTATAGTTTCAACTTCATGTCCAATGGGAGAGGATTCCATTGTAGAGAGGAATTCATCCATGATTGAATCCATCTCTTGATAAACCTCTTCCAAGTCTCCAACGATGATATGCCTTGGAGGTTGCGCACCCTCCTCAACATCAATATCAAGCTTCTTGGAAGAGTTCTTCATGATGCTACATTCCCATGGACTCTCAACATCTCCCAAATCTTCAACCACTTCTTCCTTTTCTTCAATGATCATAGGCTTCTCCAATTGTTCCAACACAAAATTTGACTCCTCCGTTTCCACCGAACTTTCCAATTTCTCCTTCATACTTTGTTGATCTTCTCTTGACTTTTCACATGGGATCATGGAAGTACCTTGAGCATTCAAATATCGGTAGGCTAAGGTGGACACTTCCTTGGTCAAGTTGGTCACAAACTCAAGTGTATCCCGCTTCATGGCCTCTTGTCCTTGAAGTAACAAAGTGAGAGAATCGTCTATTGGGGATTGTGGTGGGTAGGAGGGTTCATCATTTTGGAGAGAGGGTTCATAATAGGAAGGTGGTTCCTTTTGGTAAGGTTGTGAAGATTGTGTGTATTGAGGTGGTTCTTGGTAGTGATCTTGGTAGGGTTGTGGTGGTTCGAAGGGTTCTTGCTCATGATGGTCATAAAAATATGGTATGGATGGTTGGTTGTACGATGGGTGTGGGTCATACGAAGATGCTTGGGGTGGCGGGGCTTGTGAGAATGGTTGGGGTTCATGTTGAGGATATGATTCATAGGCATATGGTGGTGGTTCTTGGAAGTCACAAGGTGATTCACCATAGCTATTGGGTTGATATGCATCATAGAATGGCTCTTCTTCATAGTGCATTGGTGGAGGTTGTTGCCATGAAGATTGGTCATATGCATATGGCTCCTCCCACCTTTGATTGCTCCATCCTTGATACACATCCGTATTGAAGCTCTCATTACCTACAACATAATTAGAACCAAACTCATAGCCAAAGTGAGAATTCATGGTGGAAAGAGAAAATAAAATTCTACACTAGCAAATGAAGCAAAAAGCAAGATATTTACAATATTCACATATGTACAATAACCAATAACATAACACCATTGCAAATCCCCGGCAACGGCACCATTTTGACGAATGGATTTTTGACGGTTTAGAATTTCTCAAATAAAATCTCGTCGAAGTATAGTCTCTAAACCAACAATAATCCTTTCATACAAAAATTTGTTTGTCACAAGTACAAACCCCTAAAATCTATAAACCGAAGTATTTAAACCTCGGGTCGTTCTCCCTAGGATTTACAATAAAGTGTCTTGTTATTGGTTGTGAGTTATAATTGGGGTTTTTAAGATTTTAGACAAAAAAATATAAATAGCAAGGGAAATAACCTAACAACTAATAAAGCTCTTGGCAAGATATGAGAACTAGAAGTCCTATCCTAGTTATCCTCCTCAATTGTGATAACAAATTATCCATTACTCCCACTTAGTTAACCTCTAACCATGGAGGGAAGTCAAGTGGATGAATCAATTTGATTCCTCAAGTCCTAATCAACTCCTAAAGGAAAGACTAGCTTTAGAGGTATTCAAATCAATTAGTAACTTCTAATTATCAATCAACAAAAGGATTAGATAACTCGAGAGTCACTAATTACTCAACCAAAGCCAAGAGGAACAAAAGCTACACTAAAATCCTACCAAGCATTTCATCAAACACTTGGAAGGTACAAAAGAAAAGCAAAGCAATTTGACAACAAGAAGAGAATCTAACAACAATTATTGAAAGAAGTTAACAACAACAATCAAAAGAAACACTATTATTATGAATTACCTTGAATTGAATTGAAAGAAAGTAGAAGGAACAATACTAGATCTACAACAAAATATAAGAACAACATAAAAGAGATTAAACCAAAAGAGTAGGAGAAGAATGAATGTAACTACAAGGAATTGAGAAGATAGAAGTAGAAGAAGATGAATCTAAATCTAGATCTAAGAACTAAACCTAATCCTAATCCTAATTCTAGAGAGAAGTAAGAGCTTCTCTCTCTAGAAACTAGTTCTAAAACTAAACTATGACTAATGGTAACTAACATATGTTTCCCTCTTCACTCCTTGGGTTAAATAGCATCAGAAATGAGTTGGATTGGTCCCACAAGGCTTCTAAAATCGCTGGCCACGTTTTGCTTCAAGTGGACTAGGTGGCAGCAACGGCGCGTGCGCGTACTATGCGCGTGCGCGCCACCATACTTGTAGCAACTATGGCAAATCTTATATCGTTTCGAAGCCCCGGATGTTAGCTTTCTAACCCAACTGGAACCGCATCATTTGGACCTCTGTAGCTCAAGTTATGGTCGTTTAAGTGCGAAGAGGTTGGCTTGACAGCTTTCCGGTTCTTTCATTTCTTCATGAGTTCTCCAACTTTTCATGCTTTCTTTCTTCATTCCCTTGATCCAATCTTTGCCTCCTAAATCTGAAATCACTTAACAAACATATCAAGGCATCTAATGGAATCAAGGTGAATTAGATTTAGCTATTTTAAGGCCTAAAAAGCATGTTTTCACTCTTAAGCACAATTAAAGGAGAATATACAAAACCATGCTATTTTATTGAATAAATGTGGGTGAAAGGTGATAAAATCCCCTAAAATCAATACAAGATAAACCCTAAAAATGGGGTTTGTCACAAACGTTGGCGCAAACTTCATCTTTCCAGGGGCACCATTTTCATTCATTGTGGCGCCAACGTTTGCCTCAACGTTTGAGGTCAAACGTTGGCTCCAACGTTGGCAACAAAAGCTTCTTCTTCGGCCAACGTTTGCCTCAACGTTTGAGGTCAAACGTTGGCCCCAACGTTGCTTCCCAGGGGCTTCTTCTTCAGCCTCTTGCACCCTCCTTCCAAGCTTTGTTTCACCTATCATCAATCAATCAAAATCATCAAAGCTATGCTTCAAATCATGAGAATATTTCTATTCCAAAATATATGACAATTATAACACAATATCTCATGAAAAGGCATCATTTTATACATGATTGATTGAGTCAAAGATAACATGGATTTCAACCCAATTGGCTTACTTATGGCTTAAGAAAGTGCATAAAACTAATTAAGAATAAAGAAAAAGACTAGTAAAACTAGGCTAAGATGACTTGTCATCACAACACCAAACTTAAAACTTGCTTGTCCCCAAGCAAGAAAAGAAATTAAGCTCAAAAATTCTGTCAGATTAGAATGGATTGTCGAATGACATGTATGCTCTGTGAGTGAAGTGATTAATTGACAGTGGAATGAACTCTGAATCATATGTTTATGCAAGGGCTTCAGTGTTTACTAGTCCCCACTTCTTGGAAGTCTTAGGTCTTAGGAATTTCACCCAAATGATACTGTGGAGATCTCTTTATAGATAATCACCTTGAAGCAGCTTATGACTTTTGTGTTTTGGCCTTGACTCTAAGTGTCATGTCTCAAAGCGGCTTTTTAGATAAGCTTTCAATCAATACTCCTAAACCAGTTGGTTTTAAGGTATTAGGTGTTAAAGCACCCCAAAGGATTTACTTGCTCAAGCCTCTCTCCTTGACACATCTCGACCACAAGCATTTACTAGGATACTAACTCTTTGAGTTTTCTTCTTTCCTGCCTAGTAATTGATGCTCAGAGCCTTGGGCCATAAGGGAGTGCTCTTGCACTTGAGCCTAGCTTTGACTTCTAAGTGTTTTGTTTTTCAAGCATTTGGCTCGATACATAAACACCACAAGCACTTAGCAAATAGATTGCCATTGGTACTCAGAGCCTTCAGCTTTCTCATTCCTTCCCTTTTTATTTTATTCAAATACTTTTTTTTTTTTTTGCTTCTTGGATCAATAGATGTCTGAGAATCTCCACAATACTTCTTTGAATTCTATTTCCTGCCTATGAGCTCCCATGCAGGTTTTCACAAACATGCAGCCTCAATACACATTCTTACAACCAGAACCACCACTTCCCTTAATCTTTTGCTTACCTCACGATAAATTTTTTGATTCCTCAATCCTTCTCTTCAAAGAAATGTTTTCTATTCATATTTTTCCAAACCATGGGTGCAAGCAAAATTTTAAGAATATGGTGCTATGATATACCAATCATCTTAGTTATTGACTACAAGGAAATTATACTAAACAGGGATATAATATCACTTTCAATCATAACAGTTTTGAATATAAGACAGTTACTTAACAATACAACCTGTTGTTGGAGTTTACTTGCTTCACTCCTTCTCAGCACCATTGTTGGTCTTTGCATCCCTCTTTATCTCTTTGGTTGATGGTGCTTAATCCTTCATTAGATTCAAGTGACTGCCTACAATAAACTTTGAAAGTTGCTTGT
Organism: Arachis hypogaea; assembly: GCF_003086295.3. Lineage (NCBI taxonomy): Eukaryota > Viridiplantae > Streptophyta > Magnoliopsida > Fabales > Fabaceae > Arachis > Arachis hypogaea. The sequence continues at coordinate 67,988,578 of NC_092036.1, forward strand.
TCCCCAAGCACTTGAAAAATGGTTAGCATACATGTATGTTTGTAAACTTCAGAACTTAGATTGGTGTGTGAACACCAAACTTAGTTCCTTGCCTTATATAGCAGTTTATACATATGCAGAAAACCACATGTGCTCTTAATAAGAAAACATACTATAAACTAGAAGAGCAAGCTATGAACTAGAAGATAGACTACGAACTAGAAACTAAACGATTGTTAAGTAGCTTCTCTGGTGTTTGGAGCTGGCATTGATTATGCAGAGGGTGAAAATGTATTGAGAATTTTGGTGGAACACCAAACTTAGCATTCTTCACTCTTCCTTAAATTATTTTGGTGTGAAACACCAAACTTAGCTCCTTGCACTATAGATAAAACTCGGTGGAGGCACACGCTGCTTCTTTTTCTTTGGTTTTCTTGGCACCAAAGTAATGCTTAGTTCCTTGCTTCCTCATGGTGCCGTGTTTGATCCTGGGAGAATGAAAGCAAGCCAATTTTTTCTTGATTTTATTGTGCTTGAGCGCTACTCCTTTCCTCTTTGTCCTTGGGTTCGAAACCCATAGGAAGCATTATGAAGCAATGTCTTTTGAATTGTTCTTGGGTGAAGCCCGATATTGCTCTTGAGGAGGGCAGGGCAGAGTTTTTGCTCCCTTTGGTCCTTGGCATCAAATTGTGCTCTGCCCTTGTTAGTGGGCAGGGCAGTGTTGCTTTTCAAAGGTTGGCTCATTATGTTGCTCTCCTGGAGGGCAGTGTGCTTTCCTGGAGGGCAGTGTAGCTTCCTCCCTTCCATGCGCCACACTTCTCATCTCTTGGCCACACTTCTTAAGCCATGTTTTTCTTCTTTTCTTCCCTTCTTCTCCTACAAGAAACCAAAACAACCACTCAAAGTATCTCTAAATTCATAAGGTTTATAATTCATCAATTAATTCTTGCTCAAACCTCATGATTTAGCATCAATTTAATGGTAGTTGCTTGATTTAAAGAAGTTATGCATTTTCATTCCAAATCACTTACTTAGGATGCAAGAAAATGCATAAAGACTAATAAAACAAGTGAAATTAGCTTAAAAAATGGGTATATGATGAACTGTCATCACAACACCAAACTTAATTCTTACTTGTCCCCAAGCAAGCATCAAAACTAAGAGAAAATGAAATGAACAAGAAGAGCAATTATATCCTTATTAGGCATATAGCAGAACTTGATTTATGGAGTTTTTATGCAGACAATGACAACCCAAGTTATTGTTTGCTGTTACATAATATACATTTTTCCTCAAAGGCTTACTAAACTTGCTGTTATAAGGTTTACTCTTTAATTGCTCCCTTGCTAACTTTTCTTTTCTCATTTTGCTTAACAAGCTTATTATTCTTTGAAGGCTTGGTGTCTAATGTTGCAGAAGTAGCCTTTGGCTTTATTTTTACTCAACATCTTTCCACCACAGACACATGGCTCACTATTTCCTCCTAGGATCATTGATGCCCAACATCTCTTTGGATAACTAAATGTTCTGTATCTAGGTTGCTCTTTATTGTGGACTTTCAATTGGTCATCCCAAATCAGTTGATCTAAGTGACTGGGTTTTGAAATACCCCTCAGAATTTACTTATCCAAGCATATCCTAGTACAAGAACACCACAGGCATGTGTCCTAGGGTCCAAGCTATTGGTGTCCAGCCTTTATTCTTTGTTTTTCTTGCCACATTGGCTTTTTCTTATTCCTTTTCTTTCTATTTCAATTTTTTTTGTTCTCAAGGGCTTTTTCTTTATTGATAGGAACCTTTATAACAGCAAGCTAGCTCACACTTCAATGAAAATGACATTATGCAGCAATTATTTCATGAGTTATGCATTTAATCAGACACATATACCACCATTAACTTCCATTTTAACTTATGCAACATTGGATATTTACTTTCCAATTCAAATATTTCTCTTTTATTCAAGCAAATGGGAAACAAAACAAAATTTAAAGCTAAGTGATGAATGACCAGCATTATGCAGATTATCATACTTAATCAAACAACTTCACTTGCAACTAGATGAACACTTCAGCAAGAAATACAATGTTTCCCATGTCCAAAACAATTCACAGCAGCAAGGATCAAGTTTAGATACAACCTTTGAAGTTGCAGCCCTTTAATTCTTCCTTCTGTTGTGTTTTCTTTGAGTTAAGATGCACAATATCTTCAATTGTTGACTCATGTCCTGCATAATTCTCAAAGTTGCTTGCTTCTCAAGCCCTTAATTACAGTTAGTATGCATAAATTGAGTGTGGCTCTCAGATTTATTTAGGTGTTGGGGACACTAAACTTAATTGTTTGCCACTGCCTCTGATGCAACAAGTTAACCATATGTGAAACCTTGTGTCCTTGCTAAAGGTTATGAAATTAAAGCTAGAAAGCAATTAAATAGTTGGATAATTCGTTTGATTGCTTGGAGCTAGCACTTTGCAAGAGGTGAGAATGTGTTTATAAATGAGATTTTTGGTGGAACACCAAACTTAGAATCTTTCATTCTCCCTTAAATTGTTTTGGTGTGCAACACCAAACTTAGCTCCTTGTAATGCATACCAATTATTCAACATTTTTATTGAAAAAGCTATGAAAGAAAACTACCTCAGGTTGGGTTGCCTCCCAACAAGCGCTTCTTTATTGTCACTAGCTTGACATCCTCCATCTGCTGATCATGAAGATTGAAAACCACAGTGTCTTAGCTTGTCTCTCTTTACTGTGAACTTCCTTCCGGTTTCCTCTTTGATGACCTCTATGAATTCCTGTGGAAGGATCTTAGTCACAATGTAGTGATCAGACAGCTGTGGGGACACCTTCATGGTTTGAATGTTTATCATTACTCTATCCCCTAGTGAAAATTTTCCAATGGGGATTTTCTGCTTTTCTTTAATTCTATCCTCTGTCTCTCCTTGTAAGAATTTCTTGTTGTGTTTTTCTTGGCTGGTACTTTCTTTGTCCAAGGTTTTCTTACTTTCCTCTATGACCCTTTTCCATCCTTCCTTCTTTGCAGCATCTTTGTTGTTAGTTGGTTTGTCTTCAGTGGCTCTGGGGAGAGTATTTGCCTTCTTCTCACCCATTTCTGCAAATTGCTTTGCCAGTTGAGCTATCTGCCCCTCAATTCTTCTGATTGACATCTCTTGGTTCTTTGTTATCTCCTCTTGGTGTTTCATCATTCTCTCTATTAAGATTTCCAAGTTGGTGATCCTCTGAGAGTCTTGTGGGATTGGTCGGTTGTGAGATGTTAAAGGTTGGAAGGGTGGGTGTTGTGGTGGCATGTAGTGGTTGTTGTTACCATAATGGTGTTTTTGCTGTTTTGTGAAGTTGGGATTGTTGTAATTGAAGTCCCTTGGTTCGGGATTTTGGTGCTCGGTCCTTCTCCAGTTGGAATGAGTCTGAAAGTGTATGTTTTGTGAGTATTGGCTTTGATTGGCATTAGTGGATGAGTGATGTTGGTTGTTTGTGGTCATGGATTTGCCCTGGTTGAAACTTCCTTGTTCTTGATGTTGGGACTCCCCCATTCTTAGATAAGAATGTGACCTCCATGGTGGAAATTGGGCATTCACTGCAGTAGACTGCAGGCAATCAGCTTTTCTATCTCTCAGCTCCATGTGTTGCTGTGTTTGATGGTGCATTTGTTTGTTCAGGTTCATGAATGCATTCATTCCTTCAAGATTCGTCACTTCTTTTTCTGAAATTGCATTTTGTGGTTTCTCGAATGAGTGTTGGTTGTTGACTCTTTTGTTATTGAAATTTGCAATTCCTTGGGCAGTTATTGTTGCTTTGAATAGGCAATCTGAGAAGTAGTCCACTGCTTTTCTTGTTTCTGGGGTTAGTCCTTCATAGAAAGCTCGGAAACCCACTTTATCAATTGCTTCCTTGTATCTTTCCCATGCCTTGAAGAGTGGTTCTTCTTCTCCTTGTGTGAATGGATATTCTCCCTCTTTCAACTTGATGATCTGTCGGGATGAGGAGAATTTGGCCAGAAATTTGGTGACCAAATCGTCCCAACTAGTGATACTTCATTGGGAAAAAGTTTCAAACCATTGTGCAGCTTCACCCCTTAATGAGAAAGGGAATAACAAGATCTTATAAGTGTCATGATCTAGATCATCAATTTTGACAGCACCACAAGTCTTTAGAAAAGTGGATATGTGCTGTTGAGGATCTTCCAATGGATTTCTGTCATAGGAACAATTGTTCTTGATTAGTGTAATGAGTGGTGGCTTCATGTCATGATATTCTTCGTTTGTAGAGACCTCTTTTCCAATGATAATCTTTCCTCTGACTTCTCTTCTTTCCTGTAGCACGCAAACAATCAGGAGGAACAAACAGCAGCACTCTTGAGAATTGAGTGCAGTTAGTTGAGACAAACTCTCAAACAGTTAGTGAGTTGATAGAGGCAAATTTTCAAACAGTTAGTGTGTTAGTAAAAAAATTAAAGAAACAAAAAAACGTGCTTGATTTAGACCTCCACTTCACTTAATCATTGTCAATCTATTTCAATCCCCGACAACGGCGCCAAAAACTTAATGTGTGGAAAACGATCCAACACAAAACTCACCGGCAAGTGTACCGGGTCGCATCAAGTAATAAAACTCACGGAAGTGAGGTCGATCCCACAGGGATTGAAGGATTGATCAATTTTAGTTTGGTGGTTGATTTAGTCAAGCGAATCAAGTATTGGTTGAGTGATTTTTTATCCAACAGTAAGTAAATAGCAGAAAATGTAAAGGGAGAGGGGTGAATTGCAGAAATTAAAAAGAACTGAAAGTAAAAGAGCTGAATCTTAAAGAACAAGAAATTAAATGACTGAAACTTAAAGTGCAAGAAATGTAAATTGCAGTAACTTAAAGTGCAAGAAATATAAATTGCTTGAATGGAAAAAGGGATTTGAGGACTGGGATTTCAGAATTCAAGCAAGGGAAATTTAATTGCAACAATTAATAAAGCAGAAGATGAATTGGAAGTAACTAGAATTCAAACAGGAATTGAAATTAAATTGCAGCAGGGGTTCACAGAAGAACCAAAAGGGAAAATGAGATCTCAGGACTCCAGAGACTAGATAGCAAAGTCTAGATCTCAATTGCCTTCCCAGATCCAAGTTCACAAAGCAATTAACAAGAAATTAAAGAAGAAGCAGTAAAGGAAATGTAATTGAACTCAATTATGCAGAAGAGAAATTAAAGAGATCTTGAATGGAGATTGAGACAGAAATTCCTCAATTCTTCACACCCAAGACTCAAACAAGAAAAGTAAAAAGTGCTCAAGCAAGAACGAGGAAGAAGAGAGATCAATTCTCCTCCCCAATTCTCTCAAATCTCAGTTCCTAGCTCTCAATGAAGTCTCAAAATTAAAAATCAAAAGAAGGTTCAAAAGTCAAAAGTAAAGGGCCTCCTAATTACATCAAACTATCTCCTATTTATACACTTTCTATTCTTGGATTTTGGAATTTGGATGGGCTTTTGATTTGGTGAAGAAATGAATTAAATTGGATTTTTAATCTAATTTTTAGCCCATGAGAAAGTGGCTTCCAGGAGGCTGCCCTGCCCTTGTGGAGGGCAGAGCAAGAAATGGTGCGTGCGGCTCATTGCGTGCGTGCTTGGTGTGTGCGATGCTGCAGGATGCTGCCCTGCCCTTGTGGAGGGCAGGGCAGAGTTTTCATGGTGCGCCAGATGCTACCCGTGTGTGCTGCTGCTGGCCGAGACTCCCTTGGTGCGCCCAATCTTGTGCGCTGGCCATGCACCACAAAAATGCTGCCCTGCCCTTGTGGAGGGCAGGGCAATGTTGCCAATGGTGAGGTTCCAGGTTCGAAACTCGGTGGAGGCACACGCTGCTTCTTTTTCTTTGGTTTTCTTGGCACCAAAGTAATGCTTAGCTCCTTACTTCCTCATGGTGCCATGTTCGATCCTGGGAGAATAAAAGCAAGCCAATTTTTGCTTGATTTTATTGTGCTTGAGCGCTACTCCTTTCCTCTTTGTCCTTGGGTTCGAAACCCATAGGAAGCATTATGAAGCAATTTATTTTGAATTGTTCTTGGGTGAAGCCCGATATTGCTCTTGAGGAGGGCAGGGCAGAGTTTTTGCTCCCTTTGGTCCTTGGCATCAAATTGTGCTCTGCCCTTGTTAGTGGGCAGGGCAGTGTTGCTTTTCAAAGGTTGGCTCATTATGTTGCTCTCCTGGAGGGCAGTATAGCTTCCTCCCTTCCATGCGCCACACTTCTCATCTCTTGGCCACACTTCTTAAGCCACGTTTTTTTTCTTTTCTTCCCTTCTTCTCCTACAAGAAACCAAAACAACCACTCAAAGTATCTCTAAATTCATAAGGTTTATAATTCATCAATTAATTCTTGCTCAAACCTCATGATTTAGCATCAATTTAATGGTAGTTGCTTGATTTAAAGAAGTTATGCATTTTCATTCTAAATCACTTACTTAGGATGCAAGAAAGTGCATAAAGACTAATAAAACAAGTGAAATTAGCTTAAAAAATGGGTATATGATGAACTGTCATCAAGAGCAATAGATCAAGCAACTGGAAATTTAAATTGCAGGAAGAATAAATTGGGATCAATGTAAACAGAGAAGCGAAATTGCAGTGAATAAGAACTTAGAGCAATTGCAGGAATTGTAAATTGCAGAAAATTTAAATGAGATTTGCAGTAAGCTTAATGTGAACTGAATTGAGGAACCAAGCAGAAAGTAAAATGCAGTTCAATTGCAAAATCTAAATGAGAGGTTGAAGATCTCAGGAGCTCAATGAGACTAGAAAATAAGTCTAGATCTCAATCCCTTCCTTGATCCAACAGCAAACAGATTGAAGAAGAAATATAGATGAAAGCAGTAAAGAAAGCTTTGATTCAAATCACAATTCACTGAAATTATGCAGACAAGCAAACAGAGAGAATTCTCAAGGTGAGATTGAAATAGAATTTCTTCAATTCTCAACCCAAGATTCAAAACGAAATTGAAAACTAAAAGAGAGAACTCTCTAACCCTAATGCTCCCTAGTGGAGCCAGCCTCCTTTCTAAAATGAGAATGATGACTTATATAGGCTTTTTACAAAATGAAAATGAAATTCAAAACAAATTACAACTAAAATAAAATTTCTATTCTAACTATCTCTTGTGCCTTTGAGTGGTGTCAATTGGGCCCTTGCTCTTAATGGAATTGGGTTGACAAAAGCCTCTATTGATTGCTCTTGGAGTTGGAAAGAAACCCACTTGTGAACCGGGCCATAAATCATTAAAGCTTGAGTCAAAGTTTGAGGCAAACTTTGACTCAAGCTTTTTGTAGCAGCTTGCCTCTTGTGCTGTCATCCACGTTTGGCTCAAAGTTTGAGGTCAAACTTGAGCTCAAACGTGGATCTTCCCTTGCATGTCATTTTATTAGTAATGCAAATGCTTTAACAATGCATGGTTCATGATGCCATTAATACTTAAACGCATGTATGCATATGATATTGATGCATGTGAATCAGGCCAAGGTTTCATGGTCATGGGCCACGCTTTTAAAAGTGTGGCCTAAAGCTCCATAGTGTGCTCAATCGTCAAAGTGTGTCCAAAATTCCTCTTTTCTTCTTTTTAGCTTATTTTGTGCTGTTTTACTTCTTTTTCCACTTATTTCCTACAAAATTTATAAAATCAAAAGATCAAGGAAATATACCATTTAAGCACAAAATAATGCAATATTTAAACACTAATCATAAATTTCTTATATGAAAAAGCATAGAAAAACATGACATGGTGACATGTCATCAAAACTAGGCTAAGATGACTTGTCATCAGGTGTAGCGTTATCCGTTGAATAAAAAAATAAAAAATATTTTAAAAAAATTAAAAATTTTAAAAAATTAAATTTTTATTTTTAATTTTTAAATTATATTATTAAATGTTTTTTATTTAAATGAGAAAAATAAAACAAAGTCCAACAATATATAGTGAACAACAGATCAGTAAATTTTTTTTCAGTTTTTAAATTAAAAAATATTTCTTTCTAATTGTAAAAAATTGAAAAATTCCAAAAATATACAAAAAAATTAATATTTCAAATTTTTAAAATTAATTTATTCTTAATTTTTGAAAAAGTGTAGCATAAAAAGTCAACTATCTGGGTGTAACATTATCCGGTGAATAAAAAAATAAAAAATATTTTTCAAAAAATAAAAAATTTTAAAAAACTAAATTTTTTATTTTGAATTTTTTAAATTATATAATTAATTGTTTTTTATTTAAATAAGAAAAATAAAATAAAGTCGATCAATATCTAGTAAACAACAGATCTGTAAATTTATTATTTTTCTATTTTCAAACTTCAAAAATATTTTTCTTTAATTGTAAAAAGTTAAAAACTTCATAAAATATCCAAAAAATTAAAAAAATTAAAATTTTGTATTTTAAAATTAATTTATCCTTAGTTTTTGAACAGCTGCAGCAAAAAATTTAACTATTTGGGTGTAGCAATATCCGGTGAATAAAAAAATAAAAAATATTTTAAAAAAATTAATAGTTTTAAAAAATAAATTTTTTATTTTTGTATTTTTTAGTTATATTATTAAATGTTTTTTATTTAAATAAAAAAAATAAAATCCAGCAATATCTAGTATACAACAGATCTGTAAATTTAATTTTTTTTCCAATTTTTAAACTAAAAAATATTTTTCTTTAATTGTAAAAAATTAAAAAATTCCAAAAATATCCTAAAAATAAATAAATTAAAATTTTAAATTTTTTAAATTAATTTATCCTTAATTTGTGAACAAGTGCAGTAAAAAAAAGTCAACTATCTGGGTGTAGCATTATTCGTTGAATAAAAAAATAAAAAGTATTTTTAAAAAAATTAAAAAATAAATTTTTTATTTTTTATTTTTTAAATTATCTTATTAAATGCTTTTATTTAAATAAGAAAAATAAAATAAAGTCCAACAATATCTAATAAACAATAGATCCGTAAATTTATTTTTTTAAACTAAAAAAATATTTTTTCTAATTGTAAAAAATTAAAAAATTAAAAAAATATCCAAAAAGTAAAAAAAATTAAAATTTTAAATTTTTAAAATTAATTTATTCTGAATTTGTGAACAAGTGCAGCAAAAAAGTCAACTATCTGGGTGTAGCATTATCCGGTGAATAAAAAGACAAAATATATTTTTAAAAAAATAAAAAATTTTAAAAAACTAAATTTTTTTTGAATTTTTAAATTATATTATTAAATATTTTTTTATTTAAATAAGAAAAATAAAATAAAGTCCAGCAATATCTAGTAAACAATAGATTTGTAAATTTATTTTTTTAATTTTTAAACTAAAAAAAATATTTTTCTTTAATTATAAAAAATTAAAAAATTCCAAAAATATAAACAAAATAAAAAAATTAAAATTTTAAATTTTTAAATTAATTTATCCTTAATTTGTGAACAAGTGCATCAAAAAAAAGTCAACTGTCTGGGTGTAGCATTATCCGTTGAATAAAAAAATAAAAAATATTTTTAAAAAAATTAAAAATTATAAAAAATTACATTTTTATTTTTTAATTTTTATATTATATTATTAAATGTTTTTTATTTAAATAAGAAAAATAAAACAAAGTCCAACAATATATAATGAACAATAGATCAGTAATTTTTTTTTAGATTTTAAATTAAAAAATATTTCTTTCTAATTGTAAAAAATAAAAAATTCCAAAAATATTCAAAAAAATTAAAATTTTAAATTTTTAAAATTAATTTATTCTTAATTTTTGAAAAATTGCAACAAAAAAAGTCAACTATATGCATGTAACATTATCCGGTGAATAAAAAAATAAAAAATATTAAAAACTAAATTTTTTATTTTTGAAATTTTTAAATTATATAATTAAATGTTTTTTATTTAAATAAGAAAAATAAAATAAAGTCCATCAATATCTAGTAAACAACTGATCTGTAAATTTATTATTTTTTATTTTTAAACTTAAAAAATATTTTTCTTTAATTGTAAAAAATTAAAAACTTCATAAAATATCCAAAAAATTAAAATTTTATATTTTTAAATTAATTTATCCTTAGTTTTTGAACAACTGCAGCAAAAAAATTTAACTTTCTGTGTGTAGCATTATCCGGTGAATAAAAAAATAAAAAATATTTTAAAAAAATTAATAGTTTTAAAAAAATAAATTTTTTATTTTTGAATTTTTGAATTATATTATTAAATGTTTTTTATTTAAATAAGAAAAAAAATAAAATCCAGCAATATCTAGTAAACAACAGATGTGTAAATTTAATTTTTTTTAATTTTTAAATTAAAAAATATTTTTCTTTAATTGTAAAGAATTAAAAAATTCTAAAAATATCCAAAAAATAAATAAATTAAAATTTTAAATTTTTTAAATTAATTTACCCTTAATTTGTGAACAAGTGCAGCAAAAAAAAGTCAACTATCTGGGTTTAGCATTATCCGTTGAATAAAAAATAAAAAGTATTTTTAAAAAAATTAAAAAATAAAATTTTTTTTATTTTTTAATTTTTAAATTATCTTATTAAATGCTTTTATTTAAATAAGAAAAATAAAATAAAGTCCAACAATATCTAGTAAACAATAGATCCGTAAATTTATTATTTTAAACTAAAAAAATATTTTTTTCTAATTGTAAAAAATTAAAAAATTAAAAAAATATCCAAAAAGTAAAAAAAATTAAAATTTTAAATTTTTAAAATTAATTTATTCTGAATTTGTGAACAAGTGCAGCAAAAAAGTCAACTATCTGGGTGTAGCATTATCCGGTGAATAAAAAGACAAAATATATTTTTAAAAAAATAAAAAATTTTAAAAAACTAAATTTTTTTTGAATTTTTAAATTATATTATTAAATATTTTTTTATTTAAATAAGAAAAATAAAATAAAGTCCAGCAATATCTAGTAAACAATAGATTTTAAATTTATTTTTTTAATTTTTAAACTAAAAAAAATATTTTTCTTTAATTATAAAAAATTAAAAAATTCCAAAAATATAAACAAAATAAAAAAATTAAAATTTTAAATTTTTAAATTAATTTATCCTTAATTTGTGAACAAGTGCATCAAAAAAAAGTCAACTGTCTGGGTGTAGCATTATCCGTTGAATAAAAAAATAAAAAATATTTTTAAAAAAATTAAAAATTATAAAAAATTACATTTTTATTTTTTAATTTTTATATTATATTATTAAATGTTTTTTATTTAAATAAGAAAAATAAAACAAAGTCCAACAATATATAATGAACAATAGATCAGTAATTTTTTTTTAGATTTTAAATTAAAAAATATTTCTTTCTAATTGTAAAAAATAAAAAATTCCAAAAATATACAAAAAAATTAAAATTTTAAATTTTTAAAATTAATTTATTCTTAATTTTTGAAAAATTGCAGCAAAAAAAGTCAACTATATGCATGTAACATTATCCGGTGAATAAAAAAATAAAAAATATTAAAAACTAAATTTTTTATTTTTGAAATTTTTAAATTATATAATTAAATGTTTTTTATTTAAATAAGAAAAATAAAATAAAGTCCATCAATATCTAGTAAACAACTGATCTGTAAATTTATTATTTTTTATTTTTAAACTTAAAAAATATTTTTCTTTAATTGTAAAAAATTAAAAACTTCATAAAATATCCAAAAAATTAAAATTTTATATTTTTAAATTAATTTATCCTTAGTTTTTGAACAACTGCAGCAAAAAAATTTAACTTTCTGTGTGTAGCATTATCCGGTGAATAAAAAAATAAAAAATATTTTAAAAAAATTAATAGTTTTAAAAAAATAAATTTTTTATTTTTGAATTTTTGAATTATATTATTAAATGTTTTTTATTTAAATAAGAAAAAAAATAAAATCCAGCAATATCTAGTAAACAACAGATGTGTAAATTTAATTTTTTTTAATTTTTAAATTAAAAAATATTTTTCTTTAATTGTAAAGAATTAAAAAATTCTAAAAATATCCAAAAAATAAATAAATTAAAATTTTAAATTTTTTAAATTAATTTACCCTTAATTTGTGAACAAGTGCAGCAAAAAAAAGTCAACTATCTGGGTTTAGCATTATCCGTTGAATAAAAAATAAAAAGTATTTTTAAAAAAATTAAAAAATAAAATTTTTTTATTTTTTAATTTTTAAATTATCTTATTAAATGCTTTTATTTAAATAAGAAAAATAAAATAAAGTCCAACAATATCTAGTAAACAATAGATCCGTAAATTTATTATTTTAAACTAAAAAAATATTTTTTTCTAATTGTAAAAAATTAAAAAATTAAAAAAATATCCAAAAAGTAAAAAAAATTAAAATTTTAAATTTTTAAAATTAATTTATTCTGAATTTGTGAACAAGTGCAGCAAAAAAGTCAACTATCTGGGTGTAGCATTATCCGGTGAATAAAAAGACAAAATATATTTTTAAAAAAGTAAACAATTTTAAAAAACTAAATTTTTTTTGAATTTTTAAATTATATTATTAAATATTTTTTATTTAAATAAAAAAAATAAAATAAAGTCCAGCAATATCTAGCAAACAATAGATTTGTAAATTTATTTTTTTAATTTTTAAACTAAAAAAATATTTTTCTTTAATTATAAAAAAATTAAAAAATTCCAAAAATATAAACAAAATAAAAAAATTAAAATTTGAAATTTTTAAATTAATTTATCCTTAATTTGTGAACAAGTGCAGCAAAAAAAAGTCAACTGTCTGGGTGTAGCATTATCCATTGAATAAAAAAATAAAAAATATTTTTAAAAAAATTAAAAATTTTAAAAAATTACATTTTTATTTTTTAATTTTTATATTATATTATTAAATGTTTTTTATTTAAATAAGAAAAATAAAACAAAGTCCAACAATATATAATGAACAACAGATCAGTAATTTTTTTTTAGTTTTTAAATTAAAAAATATTTCTTTCTAATTGTAAAAAATAAAAAATTCCAAAAATATACAAAAAAATTAAATTTTAAATTTTTAAAATTAATTTATTCTTAATTTTTGAAAATGTGCAGCAAAAAAAGTCAACTATATGCGTGTAACATTATCCGGTGAATAAAAAAATAAAAAATATTAAAAACTAAATTTTTTATTTTTGAATTTTTTAAATTATATAATTAAATGTTTTTTATTTAAATAAGAAAAATAAAATAAAGTCCATCAATATCTAGTAAACAACTGATCTGTAAATTTATTATTTTTTATTTTTAAACTTAAAAAATATTTTTCTTTAATTGTAAAAAATTAAAAACTTCATAAAATATCCAAAAAATTAAAATTTTATATTTTTAAATTAATTTATCCTTAGTTTTTGAACAACTGCAGCAAAAAAATTTAACTTTCTCTGTGTAGCATTATCCGGTGAATAAAAAAATAAAAAATATTTTAAAAAATTAATAGTTTTAAAAAAATAAATTTTTTATTTTTGAATTTTTGAATTATATTATTAAATGTTTTTTATTTAAATAAGAAAAAAAATAAAATCCAGCAATATCTAGTAAACAACAGATGTGTAAATTTAATTTTTTTAATTTTTAAATTAAAAAATATTTTTCTTTAATTGTAAAGAATTAAAAAATTCTAAAAATATCCATAAAATAAATAAATTAAAATTTTAAATTTTTTAAATTAATTTATCCTTAATTTGTGAACAAGTGAAGCAAAAAAAAGTCAACTATCTGGGTTTAGCATTATCCGTTGAATAAAAAATAAAAAGTATTTTTAAAAAAATTAAAAAATAAAATTTTTTATTTTTTAATTTTTAAATTATCTTATTAAATGCTTTTATTTAAATAAGAAAAATAAAATAAAGTCCAACAATATCTAGTAAATAATAGATCCGTAAATTTATTATTTTAAACTAAAAAAATATTTTTTTCTAATTGTAAAAAATTAAAAAATTAAAAAAATATCCAAAAATTAAAAAAAATTAAAATTTTAAATTTTTAAAATTAATTTATTCTGAATTTGTGAACAAGTGCAGCAAAAAAGTCAACTATCTGGGTCTAGCATTATCCGGTGAATAAAAAGACAAAATATATTTTTAAAAAAGTAAACAATTTTAAAAAACTAAATTTTTTTTGAATTTTTAAATTATATTATTAAATATTTTTTATTTAAATAAAAAAAAATAAAGTCCAGCAATATCTAGTAAACAATAGATTTGTAAATTTATTTTTTTAATTTTTAAACTAAAAAAAATATTTTTCTTTAATTATAAAAAATTAAAAAATTCCAAAAATATAAAAAAATTAAAATTTTAAATTTTTAAATTAATTTATCCTTAATTTGTGAACAAGTGCAGCAAAAAAAAGTCAACTGTCTAGGTGTAGCATTATCCGTTGAATAAAAAAATAAAAAATATTTTTAAAAAAATTAAAAATTTTAAAAAATTACATTTTTATTTTTTAATTTTTATATTATATTATTAAATGTTTTTTATTTAAATAAGAAAAATAAAACAAAGTTCAACAATATATAATGAACAACAGATCAGTAATTTTTTTTTAGTTTTTAAATTAAAAAATATTTCTTTCTAATTGTAAAAAATAAAAAATTCCAAAAATATACAAAAAAATTAAAATTTTAAATTTTTAAAATTAATTTATTCTTAACTTTTGAAAAAGTGCAGCAAAAAAAGTCAACTTTATGCGTGTAACATTATCCGGTGAATAAAAAAATAAAAAATATTAAAAACTAAATTTTTTATTTTTGAATTTTTTAAATTATATAATTAAATGTTTTTTATTTAAATAAGAAAAATAAAATAAAGTCCATCAATATCTAGTAAACAACTGATCTGTAAATTTATTATTTTTTATTTTTAAACTTAAAAAATATTTTTCTTTAATTGTAAAAAATTAAAAACTTCATAAAATATCCAAAAAATTAAAATTTTATATTTTTAAATTAATTTACCCTTAGTTTTTGAACAACTGCAGCAAAAAAATTTAACTATCTGGGTGTAGCATTATCCGGTGAATAAAAAAATAAAAAATATTTTAAAAAATTAATAGTTTTAAAAAAATAAATTTTTTATTTTTGAATTTTTGAATTATATTATTAAATGTTTTTTATTTAAATAAGAAAAAAATAAAATCCAGCAATATCTAGTAAACAACAGATGTGTAAATTTAATTTTTTTAATTTTTAAAATAAAAAATATTTTTCTTTAATTGTAAAAAATTAAAAAATTCTAAAAATATCCTAAAAATAAATATATTAAAATTTTAAATTTTTTAAATTAATTTATCCTTAATTTGTGAACAAGTGCAGCAAAAAAAAGTCAACTATCTGGGTTTAGCATTATCCGTTGAATAAAAAATAAAAAGTATTTTTAAAAAAATTAAAAAATAAAATTTTTTATTTTTTAATTTTTAAATTATCTTATTAAATGCTTTTATTTAAATAAGAAAAATAAAATAAAGTCCAACAATATCTAGTAAACAATAGATCCGTAAATTTATTATTTTAAACTAAAAAAATATTTTTTCTAATTGGAAAAAATTAAAAAATTAAAAAAATATCCAAAAAGTAAAAAAAATTAAAATTTTAAATTTTTAAAATTAATTTATTCTGAATTTGTGAACAAGTGCAGCAAAAAAGTCAACTATCTGGGTGTAGCATTATCCGGTGAATAAAAAGACAAAATGTATTTTTAAAAAAATAAACAATTTTAAAAAACTAAATTTTTTTGAATTTTTAAATTATATTATTAAATATTTTTTATTTAAATAAAAAAAAAATAAAGTCCAGCAATATCTAGTAAACAATAGCTTTGTAAATTTATTTTTTTAATTTTTAAACTAAAAAAAATATTTTTCTTTAATTATAAAAAATTAAAAAATTCCAAAAATATAAAAAAATTAAAATTTTAAATTTTTAAATTAATTTATCCTTAATTTGTGAACAAGTGCAGCAAAAAAAAGTCAACTGTCTGGGTGTAGCATTATCCGTTGAATAAAAAAATAAAAAATATTTTTAAAAAAATTAAAAATTTTAAAAAATTACATTTTTATTTTTTAATTTTTATATTATATTATTAAATGTTTTTTATTTAAATATGAAAAATAAAACAAAGTCCAACAATATTTAATGAACAACAGATCAGTAATTTTTTTTCAGTTTTTAAATTAAAAAATATTTCTTTCTAATTGTAAAAAATAAAAAATTCTGAAAATATACAAAAAAATTAAAATTTTAAATTTTTAAAATTAATTTATTCTTAACTTTTGAAAAAGTGCAGCAAAAAAGTCAACTATATGCGTGTAACATTATCCGGTGAATAAAAAAATAAAAAATATTAAAAACTAAATTTTTTATTTTTGAATTTTTTAAATTATATAATTAAATGTTTTTTATTTAAATAAGAAAAATAAAATAAAGTCCATCAATATCTAGTAAACAACTGATCTGTAAATTTATTATTTTTTATTTTTAAACTTAAAAAATATTTTTCTTTAATTGTAAAAAATTAAAAACTTCATAAAATATCCAAAAAATTAAAATTTTATATTTTTAAATTAATTTACCCTTAGTTTTTGAACAACTGCAGCAAAAAAATTTAACTATCTGGGTGTAGCATTATCCGGTGAATAAAAAAATAAAAAATATTTTAAAAAATTAATAGTTTTAAAAAAATAAATTTTTTATTTTTGAATTTTTGAATTATATTATTAAATGTGTTTTATTTAAATAAGAAAAAAATAAAATCCAGCAATATCTAGTAAACAACAGATGTGTAAATTTAATTTTTTTAATTTTTAAAATAAAAAATATTTTTCTTTAATTGTAAAAAATTAAAAAATTCTAAAAATATCCTAAAAATAAATAAATTAAAATTTTAAATTTTTTAAATTAATTTATCCTTAATTTGTGAACAAGTGAAGTAAAAAAAAGTCAACTATCTGGGTGTAGCATTATTCGTTGAATAAAAAAATAAAAAGTATTTTTAAAAAAATTAAAAAATAAATTTTTTATTTTTTATTTTTTAAATTATCTTATTAAATGCTTTTATTTAAATAAGAAAAATAAAATAAAGTCCAACAATATCTAATAAACAATAGATCCGTAGATTTATTTTTTTAAACTAAAAAAATATTTTTTCTAATTGGAAAAAATTAAAAAATTAAAAAAATATCCAAAAAGTAAAAAAAATTAAAATTTTAAATTTTTAAAATTAATTTATTCTGAATTTGTGAACAAGTGCAGCAAAAAAGTCAACTATCTGGGTGTAGCATTATCCGGTGAATAAAAAGACAAAATGTATTTTTAAAAAAATAAACAATTTTAAAAAACTAAATTTTTTTTGAATTTTTAAATTATATTATTAAATATTTTTTTATTTAAATAAGAAAAATAAAATAAAGTCCAGCAATATCTAGTAAACAATAGATTTGTAAATTTATTTTTTTAATTTTTAAACTAAAAAAATATTTTTCTTTAATTATAAAAAATTAAAAATTCCAAAAATATAAACAAAATAAAAAAATTAAAATTTTAAATTTTTAAATTAATTTATCCTTAATTTGTGAACAAGTGCAGCAAAAAAAAGTCAACTGTCTGGGTGTAGCATTATCCGTTGAATAAAAAAATAAAAAATATTTTTAAAAAAATTAAAAATTTTAAAAAATTACATTTTTATTTTTTAATTTTTATATTATATTATTAAATGTTTTTTATTTAAATAAGAAAAATAAAACAAAGTCCAACAATATATAATGAACAACAGATCAGTAATTTTTTTTTCAGTTTATAAATTAAAAAATTTTTCTTTCTAATTGTAAAAAATAAAAAATTCTGAAAATATACAAAAAAATTAAAATTTTAAATTTTTAAAATTAATTTATTCTTAACTTTTGAAAAAGTGCAGCAAAAAAAGTCAACTATATGCGTGTAACATTATCCGGTGAATAAAAAAATAAAAAATATTTTTAAAAAAATAAAAAATTTTAAAAACTAAATTTTTTAGTTTTGACTTTTTTAAATTATATAATTAAATGTTTTTTATTTAAATAAGAAAAAGAAAATAAAGTTCATCAATATCTAGTAAACAATTGATATGTAAATTTATTATTTTTTATTTTTAAACTTAAAAAATATTTCTCTTTAATTGTAAAAAATTAAAAACTTCATAAAATATCCAAAAAATTAAAAAATTAAAATTTTATATTTTTAAATTAATTTATCCTTAGTTTTTGAACAACTGCAGCAAAAAAATTTAACTATCTGGGTGTAGCATTATCCGATGAATAAAAAAATAAAAAATATTTTAAAAAATTAATAGTTTTAAAAAAATAAATTTTTTTTTTTGAATTTTTGAATTATATTATTAAATGTTTTTTATTTAAATAAGAAAAAAATAAAATCCAGCAATATCTAGTAAACAACAGATGTGTAAATTTAATTTTTTTAATTTTTAAACTAAAAAATATTTTTCTTTAATTGTAAAAAATTAAAAAATTCCAAAAATATCCTAAAAATAAATAAATTAAAATTTTAAATTTTTTAAATTAATTTATCCTTAATTTGTGAACAAGTGAAGTAAAAAAAAGTCAACTATCTGGGTGTAGCATTATTCGTTGAATAAAAAAATAAAAAGTATTTTTAAAAAAATTAAAAAATAAATTTTTTATTTTTTATTTTTTAAATTATCTTATTAAATGCTTTTATTTAAATAAGAAAAATAAAATAAAGTCCAACAATATCTAATAAACAATAGATCCGTAGATTTATTTTTTTAAACTAAAAAAATATTTTTTCTAATTGGAAAAAATTAAAAAATTAAAAAAATATCCAAAAAGTAAAAAAAATTAAAATTTTAAATTTTTAAAATTAATTTATTCTGAATTTGTGAACAAGTGCAGCAAAAAAGTCAACTATCTGGGTGTAGCATTATCCGGTGAATAAAAAGACAAAATGTATTTTTAAAAAAATAAACAATTTTAAAAAACTAAATTTTTTTTGAATTTTTAAATTATATTATTAAATATTTTTTATTTAAATAAAAAAAAAATAAAGTCCAGCAATATCTAGTAAACAATAGCTTTGTAAATTTATTTTTTTAATTTTTAAACTAAAAAAAATATTTTTCTTTAATTATAAAAAATTAAAAAATTCCAAAAATATAAAAAAATTAAAATTTTAAATTTTTAAATTAATTTATCCTTAATTTACGAACAAGTGCAGCAAAAAAAAGTCAACTGTCTGGGTGTAGCATTATCCGTTGAATAAAAAAATAGAAAATATTTTAAAAAAATTAAATTTTTATTTTTTAATTTTTATATTATATTATTAAATGTTTCTTATTTAAATAAGAAAAATAAAATAAAGTCCAACAATATATAATGAACAACATATCAGTAAATTTTTTTTCAGTTTTTAAATTAAAAAATATTTCTTTCTAATTGTAAAAAATAAAAAATTCCAAAAATATACAAAAAAATTAAAATTTTAAATTTTTAAAATTAATTTATTCTTAATTTTTGAAAAAGTGCAGCAAAAAAAGTCAACTATATGCGTGTAACATTATCCGGTGAATAAAAAAATAAAAAATATTAAAAACTAAATTTTTTATTTTTGAATTTTTTAAATTATATAATTAAATTTTTTTATTTAAATAAGAAAAATAAAATAAAGTCCATCAATATCTAGTAAACAACTGATCTGTAAATTTATTATTTTTTATTTTTAAACATAAAAAATATTTTTCTTTAATTGTAAAAAATTAAAAACTTCATAAAATATCCAAAAAATTAAAATTTTATATTTTTAAATTAATTTATCCTTAGTTTTTGAACAACTGCAGCAAAAAAATTTAACTTTCTGTGTGTAGCATTATCCGGTGAATAAAAAAATAAAAAATATTTTAAAAAAATTAATAGTTTTAAAAAAATAAATTTTTTATTTTTGAATTTTTGAATTATATTATTAAATGTTTTTTATTTAAATAAGAAAAAAATAAAATCCAGCAATATCTAGTAAACAACAGATGTGTAAATTTAATTTTTTTTAATTTTTAAACTAAAAAAATACTTTTCTTTAATTGTAAAGAATTAAAAAATTCTAAAAATATCCAAAAATAAATAAATTAAAATTTTAAATTTTTTAAATTAATTTAACCTTAATTTGTGAACAAGTACAGCAAAAAAAGTCAACTGTCTGGGTGTAGCATTATCCGTTGAATAAAAAATAAAAAGTATTTTTAAAAAAATTAAAAAATAAAATTTTTTATTTTTTATTTTTTAAATTATCTTATTAAATGCTTTTATTTAAATAAGAAAAATAAAATAAAGTCCAACAATATCTAGTAAACAATAGATCCGTAAATTTATTTTTTTAAACTAAAAAAATATTTTTTCTAATTGTAAAAAATTAAAAAATTAAAAAAATATCTAAAAAGTAAAAAAATTAAAATTTTAAATTTTTTAAATTAATTTATCCTTAATTTGTGAACAAGTGCAGCAAAAAAAGTCAACTGTCTTGGTGTAGCATTATTGATGATAGGTCATCTTAGCCTAGTTTCACTAGTCTTTTTCTTTTGTTTTCAATTGAATTTTGCACTTTCTTGAGCTCTAAGCAAGCCAATTTGGGTAGATTTTCATGCTTCCTTTGATTGAATCAACTATGTATGAATTCATGCTAT
The DNA here is from genome assembly GCF_003086295.3 of Arachis hypogaea. Classification (NCBI taxonomy): domain Eukaryota; kingdom Viridiplantae; phylum Streptophyta; class Magnoliopsida; order Fabales; family Fabaceae; genus Arachis; species Arachis hypogaea. The sequence continues at coordinate 68,009,226 of NC_092036.1, forward strand.
TTCATGAGGATTTATGCTATATTTGATGCATAGTAGGATAGAATGAATATCTCATGATTTTGAGCATAGCTTTGATGTGTTTGGTTGATTAATGATAGGTGAAGAAAGCTTGGAGAAAGGTTGAAGTAAGAAGGAATGGCTAGAAGCAAAGAGAGGACAACGAAATAAGTGAAATTGAACCAGGAAGCATAAAGTTGGACTTGAAGTTAGCCCTCAAACTTTTGCACAAACTTTTGGGTGAAAAGTTAGCCTCAAAGTTAGACCCCTAACTTTTAGGCTAACGTGAGAATTTGAAAATCACTCCCTGGGCTACTCACGTTTGCGCCAACGTTAGCCCCCTAACTTTTGGGCTAACGTTGGCATGAGAAAAACCTCCCTGGACCACTCACGTTTGCGCCAACGTTAGCCCCCTAACTTTTGGGCTAACGTTGGCACATGAAGATACAAGGTTAGGGGGCAAAAGTTTGCGCCAACGTTAGCCCCCTAACTTTTGGGCTAACGTTGGCGCCATAGGTGCATTAGGAAGGGCCAACGTTGGAGCAAAAGTTAGACCCCTAACTTTTGCACCAACTTTTACTCCAACTTTTACAAAAATCCAATCCGGTTCAATTGGTTCACTTTGGTTCCTCTCCAAACTCCAAGAGCAATCAACCAAGGCCTCTTTCAACCCAATTCCACCAAGAGCAAAGGCCCAACTCAAGGTTTGAAGATCATTTGAAGAAAGTGTATAAATAGGATAGAATTCAAGTTCTTCGGAGAGCTTCCTTTTCTTAGTTTTCATAGAGCTTTCCTTTTGAATTTTCAGAATAGTTTTCGGAGAGCTTTGGATATTGAGTGATCTTTAATTTCTTAGTTTGGGGGAAGGAGAATTCCATTCTCTTCCTCTTAGTTTTATTGCTTTCAATTTCAATTACAACTATCTTGGATCTTGGGTTGGAGAATTGAAGAAATTCTGTTTCAATCTCACCTTGGATCTTGTTTATTTTCACTGCAATTGAATTTCCATTTCTGTTACTTGCGTCTCATCTACTTTCTTTGCAATTTACAATTCCCTTGCAATTGTTCTTGTTGGATCTAGGAAGGCATTGAGATCTAGACTTGGTTTTCTAGTCTCTGGGTCTTGAGATCTGAATTCCCAATTTACATTCTGTTTACTGCTTTCCATGTTTATTTACTTCTCTGCTTCAAGATCTGATTTCATCCACACCCTCTTCTACTTCTCTACTTGATGCAATTTACTTTTCCTTGTTTAAATTCTGCAAATCCAATCCCCAATTCCCTTTACAATTCAAGTCATTCACATTTCTTGCAATTTAAGATTCCGCAATTTACATTTCTTGCATTCTAAGTTTCTGCAATTTATATTACTTGTTCTTTAAGATTCAGCACTTTAATTTCTTGCCCTCTTTAATTTCATGCAATTTACACATTCCTTTTACTTTCAATGCAATTTAATTTCTGCAAATCACAAATCACTCAACCAAATCTTGATTCGCTTGACTAAATCAACCACTAAACCAAAATTGCTCAATCCTTCAATCCCTGTGGGATCGACCTCACTCCCGTGAGTTTTTATTACTTGATGCGACCCGATGCACTTGCCGGTTAGATCTGTGTGTTTTGGGAGAAATTCATTTTTCCACCAAAATACTCATCAAGTTTTTGGCGCCGTTGCCGGGGATTGATTAGATTGACAATGATTAAGTGAGGTGGTAGTTTAGATCAAGCACTTTTTCTTAATTTTTTATTAACCCACTAACTGTTTGATTTTTGCTTAAACTAACTAAAACTTCAATTTAGCAGTAGATTGAAGTATCACTGGGTTGTGTGTTTCTTATGTTATGCTTGTATGTCAGGTACAAGAAGAAACACACTAAATTTTCATGAACAAGATGAAAGAACTCTCAGGAGGTTAAGAAGAGCTGAAAGAGGGAAAAATATTGTTGGAGAAGAGGAATCAGACGAAGAATTTCAAGAGATGGAGGAACATTCAACGAATCCACCAGGGGGAGCAGACAACAACAATGACAACCCACCCCAGAGGAGAGTTTTGGCCTCCTATACCTTTGCAAATCCTAGACATTGTGGAAGCAGCATTTTGGCTCCAAATTTCAATGCAAACAATTTTGAACTTAAGCCACAACTCATCACTTTGGTTCAGAACAATTGCTCTTTTGGTGGAGGATCACTTGAAGACCCGCACCAACACTTATCCACCTTCTTGAGGATATGTAACACTGTCAAAACTAATGGTGTGCCTCCTGACAGTTACAAACTGATGCTATTCCCATTCTCTCTCAGGGACAAGGCCACTCAATGGTTGGAATCATTTCCAAGGGACAGCATCAACAACTGGGATAATTTGGTAACCAAGTTCCTTGCCAAGTTTTATCCACCTCAGAGGATTATAAGGTTGAAGGCTGAGGTACAAACATTTACACAAATGGAGGCTGAACCCATTTATGAGGCATGGGAGAGGTACAAGGCTCTAGTCAGAAAATGCCCCCCTGCCATGTTTAATGAATGGGAGAAGCTGCAAAACTTCTATGAAGGATTAACATTGAAATCCCAGGAAGCTTTGGATCATTCAGCTGGAGGTTCCTTGCAACTCATGAAAACTGCAGAGGAGGCTCAAGAACTCATTGATATGGTGGCTAACAACCAATATTTCTTTGCTCATCAAAGAAGCCGCCAACCATCACAAAGAAGAGGAGTAATGGAGCTAGAAGGAGTGGATTCAATCCTGGCTCAAAACAAATTAATGCAGCAGCAAATTCAACAACAATTTGCGCAAATGACCAAGAGGATTGATGGCCTCCAAGTTGCAGCAGTTAACACTAGCCAACCATCAACCACATGGGGGCAACATGAAGAAATTCAAGAGGAGCAACAACAAGAACAAGTCCAGTACATGCATTCAAGTCAAAATGAATTCTATGGTGATACTTACAACCCCTCATGGAAGAATCACCCCAACCTCAGATGGGGAGACACTCACAACCAAAACCAACAACCATGGCAGAGGAACTCAAACCAAAACAACCCAAGAAATAACCAAAATTACAACCAGCAGCAAACTAACCAAAACACTTACAGAAAACCTCAAAACAACTACCCCAATCTCAACCAGTACCAATCCAATAACCAACCTACCAACCAAAATGCTCATCATCCACCACCCACAGCTCACAACCCACCACAAGCACCACCTGAACCCCAAAGACTCACCAACTTGGAGACCTTGATAGACAAAATGATGAAACACCAGGAAATAACAAACAAAAACCATGAAGCATCACTAAAAAGCCTAGAGAGGCAGATTGGGCAACTCTCCAAGCAAATTTCTGTTGAGAGACCTTCAAGCTCACTGCCCAGTGACACAATCCCAAATCCCAAGGAAGAATGCAAGGCAATACAATTAAGGAGTGGGAGAACGTTGATGAGCAACAATGACACTACAAAGAAACAAACAGAGAGCATCAAAGAACCAACAGAGGATGAGAAGCAAACAAAAGCAGATGAAGCTAAGGAGCAATTTGTGATGCCAAACAAAAGCACTGAGAAACTCAAAGAGAAGGACAACCAGCCACATAGCTCAAGGGAACCGACTCAGAGACAGCAGCAAATAGGAAAGAGCATCGCACCTCCACTGCCATATCCTCAGAGGTTCAACAAAGAGGTTAAGGACCAGCATTTCCACAAGTTCCTTGAGACCTTCAAGAAGCTGGAAATCAATATTCCCTTGGCCGAAGCACTTGAGCAAATGCCTCTGTATGCCAAATTTTTGAAGGAGCTTATCAATAAGAAAAGAAATTGGGATGAGAAGGAAACCGTATCACTCACTGAGGAATGCAGGGCCTTGATTCAAAAAGGGCTTCCTCCTAAGCTTGAGGACCCAGGGAGCTTCTTGTTGCCTTGCACCATTGGGAATTTGACCATCACTAAAGCAATGTGTGATCTCGGAGCAAGTATTAATTTGATACCATCCTCCATGGTGAAAAAGCTGCATATAGAGGAAGTCAAACCAGCACAAATGTCTCTGGAGCTGGTAGATAAGTCAATGGTATACCCCAGGGGTGTAATTGAAAATATTTTGGTCAAGGTGGACAGTTTTATATACCCTGCTGATTTTGTGGTTCTGGATTCAAACGAGGATGATGGTGACTCTGTTATACTGGGAAGGCCATTCTTGGCCACTGCTAGAGCTGTCATAGATGTAGAGAAAGGGGAATTAACCCTCAGGATGCATGATCAGAGTGTCACTCTGAAGGTATTACCAGAGGCACAATTTAGCAAGGAGAAGAAAGACTATATGAAAATTGACAAGGGAGAATCATAGTTGAAGGAAGAAAATGACAAGGAGAGTCAAGGCAACATCCCAAAGATAAGAGTTGTGCAGATTGATGAAGGAGCCCAAGAGGACATTGGAGTATTAGCCACTGAGAAGAGAAGTCCCCAAGGGAAGCCTACGGCCAGAAAAGAAAGGTCAACAAAAGGAAAGATGAAACACAGAAACAAAACAAAAAGGGGTTGGAAGAACAGGAAGATCCCAACAGAGGGGCTTTCCAAAGGTGACAAAGTGCAACTGATATACCAACAGCTGGGGGCAAACCAACAAACTGAGGACTACTACACTGTCAGCAACATACTCTCATTAGAGCATGCTGAAATTGAACACCAGAGAACAAAGAAGAGGATCACAGTCAGGGGAGACAAATTGAGGCTCTACAGGCACTATGATTTTCAACCTCCATGATCAAAGAATGAAGGATGTCAAGCTAGTGACATTAAAAGAGCGCTTGTTGGGAGGCAACCCAACATGAGGTAGTTTTCTTTTCATAGCTTTTTCAATAAAAAGGTTGAATAATTGGTATGTATCACAAGGAGCTAAGTTTGGTGTTCCACACCAAAACAAATTAAGAGAGAATGAAGCATTCTAAGTTTGGTGTTCCACCAAAATCTCACTTAAAAGCACATTCTCACTTCCTGCACAAAGCTAGCTCCAAGAAATCAAACAAATCATTCATCCATTTAATTGCTCTCTAGTTTTAGTTTTATAACCTTTAGCAAGGACACAAGATTTTACATATAGTTAATCTGTTGCATCAAAGGAAGTGGCAAGGAATTAAGTTTGGTGTTCCCACACCAAATTAAATCCAAAAGCCACATTCAATTCATGCATACTGACCAGTCACCTAAGGGCTTGAGAAGCAAGCAACTTTTGAGAATTGTGCAGGGAACTAACAACCATTTGAAGATATTATGCATCATAACTCAAAAGGAGCACAACAGAAGGAAGGACAAGAGGACTGCAAACCAATAGGTTGTATCTATACTTAACTCTTGCTGTTGAGAAATGTTTTGACTTATGTCTTGCTAAAGTGTTCATTTAGTACAAGTAGAATCACTCTTTGCAACAAGTAAACTAGTCTAAGTGTGTGCTTGCGTGTTTACTTTCACTTAACTAAATGCATGCTTTGTCCCCTGCATCTTTAATTCAATAAAAAGAAATGTTTGGAATGTGAAGTAAGATAGTTCTTTGTTAGTTGGAAGTACAATAATAGTGAGTGGTGGTATGAATGTGTGATTGTATGATAGCTCACTTTTAGTGAATAAAAGAACTAGGCTGTTTCCTTTCAAGTAGAAAGTAGCTCACTGTCTATGAATCTCAATCAAATAAGAGTCCTTGGTTAAAAAGAAAAACAAAAAGAGAAAAGAAAAAGCCAAAGATGGCAGCAGAACAAAAGAAAAAAAGGAAATAAAGCTAGACACCAATAGCTTGAACCTTAGAATATATGCCTGTGGTGTCTTTGTACTAGGATCTGCTTGGATTATTAAGTTCTTTGGAGTGCATCAACACTTGGTGACTTGGGTTAACTAACCCGGGATCATCAACTGAAAGTCCATTATCAAGAGCAACCTAACTACAAGGCATTTAGTAACCCAAAGAGGTGCTGGGCATCAATGTTTTAAGAAGGAATGTGAGCCAAGTGTCTATGGTGAATAATGTGTCAAGTATACAGAAAAGAAAATGAACTTGCCACACATGACACTCAAATAAAGCTTTTGAAAAAAAGTAATAGCCAAGGATAAAGGAATAATGAGATGTCATAGCAGTATGTTACTTGAGGCTTGAAGGAGACTTTCTAGGCCTAAGAGTTAATAAGAAGTGAGTGTTTGCATATCCACACAAAACCCCATGAACTACCAATAATACTCTGCTAGCATGAACATCCTCTTCTATTCCACTCTTTCTTCTCAATAAATCTTTTCTTGCTTGGGGACAAGCAAGCTTTAAGTTTGGTGTTGTGATGACAGGTCATCTTAGCCTAGTTTCACTAGTCTTTTTCTTTTGTTTTCAATTGAATTTTGCACTTTCTTGAGCTCTAAGCAAGCCAATTTGGGTAGATTTTCATGCTTCCTTTGATTGAATCAACTATGTATGAATTCATGCTATTTCATGAGGATTTATGCTATATTTGATGCATAGTAGGATAGAATGAATATCTCATGATTTTGAGCATAGCTTTGATGTGTTTGGTTGATTAATGATAGGTGAAGAAAGCTTGGAGAAAGGTTGAAGTAAGAAGGAATGGCTAGAAGCAAAGAGAGGACAACGAAATAAGTGAAATTGAACCAGGAAGCATAAAGTTGGACTTGAAGTTAGCCCTCAAACTTTTGCACAAACTTTTGGGTGAAAAGTTAGCCTCAAAGTTAGACCCCTAACTTTTAGGCTAACGTGAGAATTTGAAAATCACTCCCTGGGCTACTCACGTTTGCGCCAACGTTAGCCCCCTAACTTTTGGGCTAACGTTGGCATGAGAAAAACCTCCCTGGACCACTCACGTTTGCGCCAACGTTAGCCCCCTAACTTTTGGGCTAACGTTGGCACATGAAGATACAAGGTTAGGGGGCAAAAGTTTGCGCCAACGTTAGCCCCCTAACTTTTGGGCTAACGTTGGCGCCATAGGTGCATTAGGAAGGGCCAACGTTGGAGCAAAAGTTAGACCCCTAACTTTTGCACCAACTTTTACTCCAACTTTTACAAAAATCCAATCCGGTTCAATTGGTTCACTTTGGTTCCTCTCCAAACTCCAAGAGCAATCAACCAAGGCCTCTTTCAACCCAATTCCACCAAGAGCAAAGGCCCAACTCAAGGTTTGAAGATCATTTGAAGAAAGTGTATAAATAGGATAGAATTCAAGTTCTTCGGAGAGCTTCCTTTTCTTAGTTTTCATAGAGCTTTCCTTTTGAATTTTCAGAATAGTTTTTGGAGAGCTTTGGATATTGAGTGATCTTTAATTTCTTAGTTTGGGGGAAGGAGATTTCCATTCTCTTCCTCTTAGTTTTATTGCTTTCAATTTCAATTACAGCTGTCTTGGATCTTGGGTTGGAGAATTGAAGAAATTCTGTTTCAATCTCACCTTGGATCTTGTTTATTTTCACTGCAATTGAATTTCCATTTCTGTTACTTGCGTCTCATCTACTTTCTTTGCAATTTACAATTCCCTTGCAATTGTTCTTGTTGGATCTAGGAAGGCATTGAGATCTAGACTTGGTTTCTAGTCTCTGGGTCCTGAGATCTGAATTCCCAATTTACATTCTGTTTACTGCTTTCCATGTTTATTTACTTATCTGCTTCAAGATCTGATTTCATCCACACCCTCTTCTACTTCTCTACTTGATGCAATTTACTTTTCCTTGTTTAAATTCTGCAAATCCAATCCCCAATCCCCTTTACAATTCAAGTCATTCACATTTCTTGCAATTTAAGATTCCGCAATTTACATTTCTTGCATTCTAAGTTTCTGCAATTTATATTACTTGTTCTTTAAGATTTAGCACTTTAATTTCTTGCCCTCTTTAATTTCATGCAATTTACACATTCCTTTTACTTTCAATGCAATTTAATTTCTGCAAATCACAAATCACTCAACCAAATCTTGATTCGCTTGACTAAATCAACCACTAAACCAAAATTGCTCAATCCTTCAATCCCTGTGAGATCGACCTCACTCCCGTGAGTTTTTATTACTTGATGCGACCCGGTGCACTTGCCGGTTAGATCTGTGTGTTTTGGGAGAAATTCATTTTTCCACCAAAATACTCATAAATTATCCGTTGAATAAAAAATAAAAAGTATTTTTAAAAAATTAAAAAATAAATTTTTTTATTTTTTATTTTTTAAATTATCTTATTAAATGCTTTTATTTAAATAAGAAAAATAAAATAAAGTCCAACAATATCTAGTAAACAATAGATCCGTAAATTTATTTTTTTAAACTAAAAAAATATTTTTTTCTAATTGTAAAAAATTAAAAAATTAAAAAAATATCTAAAATGTAAAAAAAAATTAAAATTTTAAATTTTTAAAATTAATTTATTCTGAATTTGTGAACAAGTGCAGCAAAAAAGTCAACTATCTGGGTGTAGCATTATCCGGTGAATAAAAAGACAAAATATATTTTTAAAAAAATAAATAATCTTAAAAAACTAAATTTTTTGTGAATTTTTAAATTATATTATTAAATATTTTTTATTTAAATAAGAAAAATAAAATAAAGTCCAGCAATATCTAGTAAACAATAGATTTGTAAATTTATTTTTTTAATTTTTAAACTAAAAAAATATTTTTCTTTAATTATAAAAAATTAAAAAATTCCAAAAATATAAACAAAATAAAAAAATTAAAATTTTAAATTTTTAAATTAATTTATCCTTAATTTGTGAACAAGTGCAGCAAAAAAAATCAACTGTTTGGGTGTAGCTTTATCCGTTGAATAAAAAAATAAAAAATATTTTTAAAAAATTAAAAATTTTAAAAAATTACATTTTTATTTTTTAATTTTTATATTATATTATTAAATATTTTTTATTTAAATAAGATAAAACAAAGTCCAACAATATATAATGAACAACAGATCAGTAAATTTTTTTTCAGTTTTTAAATTAAAAAATATTTCTTTCTAATTGTAAAAAATAAAAAATTCCAAAAATATACAAAAAATTAAAATTTTAAATTTTTAAAATTAATTTATTCTTAACTTTTGAAAAAGTGCAGCAAAAAAAGTCAACTATATGCGTGTAACATTATCCGATGAATAAAAAATAAAAAATATTTTTAAAAAAATAAAAAATTTTAAAAATTAAATTTTTTAGTTTTTAATTTTTTAAATTATATAATTAAATGTTTTTTATTTAAATAAGAAAAATAAAATAAAGTCCATCAATATCTAATAAACAACTGATATGTAAATTTATTATTTTTTATTTTTAAACTTAAAAAATATTTCTCTTTAATTGTAAAAAATTAAAAACTTCATAAAATATCCAAAAAATTAAAAAATTAAAATTTTATATTTTTAAATTAATTTATCCTTAGTTTTTGAACAACTGCAGCAAAAAAATTTAACTATCTGGGTGTAGCATTATCCGATGAATAAAAAAATAAAAAATATTTTAAAAAATTAATAGTTTTAAAAAAATAAATTTTTTATTTTTGAATTTTTGAATTATATTATTAAATGTTTTTTATTTAAATAAGAAAAAAATAAAATCCAGCAATATCTAGTAAACAACAGATGTGTAAATTTAATTTTTTTAATTTTTAAACTAAAAAATATTTTTCTTTAATTGTAAAAAATTTAAAAATTCCAAAAATATCCTAAAAATAAATAAATTAAAATTTTAAATTTTTTAAATTAATTTATCCTTAATTTGTGAACAAGTGCAGTAAAAAAAAAGTCAACTATCTGGGTGTAGCATTATTCGTTGAATAAAAAAATAAAAAGTATTTTTAAAAAAATTAAAAAATAAATTTTTTATTTTTTATTTTTTAAATTATCTTATTAAATGCTTTTATTTAAATAAGAAAAATAAAATAAAGTCCAACAATATCTAGTAAACAATAGATCCGTAAATTTATTTTTTTAAACTAAAAAAATATTTTTTCTAATTGTAAAAAATTAAAAAAATATCCAAAAAGTAAAAAAAATTAAAATTTTAAATTTTTAAAATTAATTTATTCTGAATTTGTGAACAAGTGTAGCAAAAAACTCAACTATCTGGGTGTAGCATTATCCGGTGAATAAAAAGACAAAATATATTTTTAAAAAAATAAACAATTTTAAAAAGCTAAATTTTTTTGAATTTTTAAATTATATTATTAAATATTTTTTATTTAAATAAGAAAAATAAAATAAAGTCCAGCAATATCTAGTAAACAATAGATTTGTAAATTTATTTTTTTAATTTTTAAACTATAAAATTTATTTTTTGGATATTTTTGAAATTTTTAATTTTTTGCAATTATAAAAAAGTATTTTTTAGGGTTTAAAAATTAAAAAAATAATAAATTTACAGATATGTTGTTTACTAGATATTGCTGGACTTTTTTTTACTTTTCTTATTTAAATAAAAAACATTTAATAATCTAATTTAAAAATTCAAAAATAAAAAAATTATTTTTTTAAAACTAATATTTTTTTAAATATTTTCTATTTTTTATTCACCGGATAATCCTACACCTAAATAGTTGACTTTTTTTGCTGCACTTGTTCACAAATTAAGAATAAATTAATTAAAAAAATTTAATTTTTTTATTTTTTGGATATTTTTGAAATTTTTTATTTTTTACAATCATAAAAAATTTTTTTTTAGTTTAAAAATAAAAAAATGAGTTGGACTTTATTTTATTTTTCTTATTTAAATAAAAACATTTAATAAAATAATTTAAAAATAAAAAATAAAAAATTTAATTTTTTAATTTTTTTAAAAATATTTTTTTTATTCAACGGATAATGCTACACCCAGACAGTTGACTTTTTTTGTTGCACTTGTTCAAAAATTAAAGATAAATTAATTTAAAAAATATAAAATTTTAATTTTTTTATTTTTTGGATATTTTTGGAAGTTTTTTAATTTTTTACAATTAAAGAAAAATATTTTTTTAGTTTAAAAATTAAAAAAAAAATAATATATTTACAAATCTGTTGTTTACTAGATATTGATGGACTTTATTTTATTTTTCTTATTTAAATAAAAAACACTTAATAATATAATTTAAAAAATTCAAAAATAAAAAAATAGTTTTTAATAGTTTTTATTTTTTTATTCAACGGATAATGCTACACCCAGATAGTTGACTTTTTTTGCTGCACTTGTTCACAAATTAAGAATTAATTAATTTTAAACTTAAAATTTTAATTTTTTATTTTTTGGATATTTTTGGAATTTTTATTTTTTTACAATTAAAGAAGGAAATATTTTTTAATTTAAATATTGAAAAAAAACTAAATTTACAGATCTGTTGTTCACTATATATTGTTGGACTTTGTTTTATTTTTTTATTTAAATAAAAAACATTTAACAATATAATTTAAAAATTAAAAAATTAAAAATTAAAAAATTAAAAAATTAAAAAATTAAAAAATTAAAAACTTCATAAAATATCCAAAAAATTAAAATTTTATATTTTTAAATTAATTTATCCTTAGTTTTTGAACAACTGTAGCAAAAAATTTAACTTTCTGTGTGTAGCATTATCCGGTGAATAAAAAAATAAAAAATATTTTAAAAAAATTAATAGTTTTAAAAAAATAAATTTTTTATTTTTGAATTTTTGAATTATATTATTAAATGTTTTTTATTTAAATAAGAAAAAAAATAAAATCCAGCAATATCTAGTAAACATCAAATGTGTAAATTTAATTTTTTTTTAATTTTTAAACTAAAAAAATATTTTTCTTTAATTGTAAAGAATTAAAAAATCCTAAAAATATCCAAAAAATAAATAAATTAAAATTTTAAATTTTTTAAATTAATTTATCCTTAATTTGTGAACAAGTGCAGTAAAAAAAGGTCAACTGTCTGGGTGTAGCATTATTCGTTGAATAAAAAAATAAAAAGTATTTTTAAAAAAATTAAAAAATAATTTTTTTATTTTTTATTTTTAAATTATCTTATTAAATGCTTTTATTTAAATAATAAAAATAAAATAAAGTCCAACAATATCTAGTAAACAATAGATCCGTAAATTTATTTTTTTAAACTAAAAAAATATTTTTTTTCTAATTGTAAAATATTAAAAAATTAAAAAAATATCCAAAAAGTAAAACAAATTAAAATTTTAAATTTTTAAAATTAATTTATTCTGAATTTGTGAACAAGTGCAGCAAAAAACTCAACTATCTAGGTGTAGCATTATCCGGTGAATAAAAAGACAAAATATATTTTTAAAAAAATAAACAATTTTAAAAAGCTAAATTTTTTTTTGAATTTTTAAATTATATTATTAAATATTTTTTATTTAAATAAGAAAAATAAAATAAAGTCCAACAATATCTAGTAAACAATAGATTTGTAAATTTGTTTTTTTAATTTTTAAACTAAAAAAATATTTTTCTTTAATTATAAAAAATTAAAAAATTCCAAAAATATACACAAAGTAAAAAAATTAAAATTTTAAATTTTTAAATTAATTTATCCTTAATTTGTGAACAAGTGCAGCAAAAAAAAGTCAACTGTCTGGGTGTAGCATTATCCGTTGAATAAAAAAATAAAAAATATTTTAAAAAAATAAAAATTTTAAAAAATTAAATTTTTATTTTTTAATTTTTATATTATATTATTAAATGTTTTTTATTTAAATAAGAAAAATAAAACAAAGTCCAACAATATATAATGAACAACAGATCAGTAAATTTTTTTTTTCAGTTTTTAAATTAAAAAATATTTCTTTCTAATTGTAAAAAATAAAAAATTCCAAAAATATACTAAAAAATTAAAATTTTAAATTTTTAAAATTAATTTATTCTTAATTTTTGAAAAAGTGCAGCAAAAAAAGTCAACTATATGCGTGTTGATGACAAGTCATCATATACCCATTTTTCAAGCTAATTTCACTTGTTTCACTAGTTTTCATGCACTTTCTTGCATTCTAAGTAAGTAATTTGGAATGAAAATGCATGACTTCTTTAAATCAAACAACCACCATTTAGTTGATGCTAAATCATGAGGTTTGGGCTAAAATTAATTGATTTTTAATGATTTATAAACCTTGTGAATTTGGTGATACTTTGATTGGTTGTTTTGATTAATTGTAGGTGAAGAAAAGAAGAAAAGAAGAAAGCGTGGCCCAAGGAAGAAAAGTGTGGCAAAGAACATGGGGAAGTGTGGCACATGAAAGGAGCACAAAGGAAAATTCCAAGGAGGCAATGTTTCAATGCTCTGCTCACTTTGTGAGCTGAGCACAATTTGAAGCAAAGAAATAAGGAAAGGAAAAACAATGCTCAGCTTACCAAGTGAGCATTGTCGAAAGCATTGAAGAAATAATTCAAGGAAATTAGGAAATTATTTGCCAAATGCCTTCTCCAAGATTTGAACCTATGACCAAAGGGGGTGGGGGAGCGCTCCTTGCAAGGAAAATAAGCCAAAATTGGCCAAAATGCTGCCAGCAAGTTTCGAACACGGAGGTTTCAGCAAAGAAGGTGCACTCCTAACACCACTTAAGCGCTACCCTGATGATGTCCAAGACTTGGCACGCAAAATATTTCAAAGGACCTCCCCTTGGAATCCAATGCTCAGCTCACAAAGTGAGCAGAGCGCTACTCTTGGTGCACCACACAAACACTTGACACGGGCCAAAGGAAATGAGCACGCAACAAATAACAAGGCCAGGAAGCAGAACGCGCGCAAGATGTGTGCACAAGGCCTCAATGCTCAGCTCAACTTGTGAGCTGAGCATTCCCCTGATACCTTCCACGCTATAAAAGGATCCACACAAGGCCTCAATGCTCAGCTCAACTTGTGAGCTGAGCATCCTCCTGGGAGCAATTTTCACATGGGCCAAAAATTCAATAAAAATCCAATTTAATTCAATTTTTCTCCAAATTGAATCAAGGCCAACCAAACCCATTTCTCCTCAAAATCCAAAGCAAGCAAAGCCCACATCATCACTCAAAGGAACAAGAACAAGCTAGATTAGGAATTTTATTTTGTGAATTTATTTTTAATTTCAATTTCATTTTATTTTCACTTTGTAAAGCCTATATAAGGCATCATTTTCATCTTTGTAAGGGTGAGCTCGATTAGAAAGGAGGCTAGCTCCAATAGGGAGTTTGGCACTCTTTAGTTTTCATTTTTGCTCTCTCTTTTAGTTTTCATTTCTGTTTTAGAATTTTGGATTGAGATTGAAGGAATTCTATTTCAATCATTGATCTAAATTTCACCTTTGTTCTTCTTCTGCAATATTCCAAAAATCAAGGAATTGGATTTAAACTTCACTTGCTATTTCATTTACATTTCTTCTGCAAATCATTTTCTGTTTGATCAATTGAGATCCAGATCTGCTTCCTGAGCTCATTGCTTTTCTTGGATCCTCAAATTTTCTTTCTGCAATTTTTCATTAGAGCTACTTTGATCTTGATTTACTTTTCTGCAAATTGTTTCTCTGTTGGATCAAGGAAGGATTTGAGATCTAGACTTGTTTTCTAGTCTCTTCCACTCCTGAGATCTATAACCTCTTTTAAATTGCTGCAAATTAAGCATTGCTCATTTTCTGTTCTTAAATTTTCAAAGCATTCTTACTCTTCTGTTTGAGATCTACCTTAATTCAAATCATCTTCTACTTGTCTGTTCCTTGCAATTCACTTGTTCTTATTCAATTCCTGCAATCCCAGTTCCCAATCCCTTTACATTTGATGCAATTTACATTTCTTGCAATTTAAGTTTCAGCTATTTTACTTTCTTGCACTTTAAGTTTCATGCAATTTTATTTTCTGCAACTTTAAATTTCCTGCTATTTACAATTCTGTTGATCACTTTTCACTCAAATCATCAATGTTAGCTTGACTAAACTAATCACCCACTAAAGTTGCTTGATCCATCAATCCCTGTGGGATCGACCTCACTCTAAGTGAGTTTTACTACTTGATACGACCCGGTACACTTGCCGGTGAGTTTTAGGTGTTTTGGAAATTCATTTTTCCACAAAAATACCATCACGTGTAACATTATCCGGTGAATAAAAAAATAAAAAATATTT